>NC_068364.1:46394480-46406980 GCF_020536995.1 Dreissena polymorpha | reverse complement strand
ATATAGGCATATCTCTAAGGTAATGAAGAAATTTTGTCTTACATTCTGATATATTATGAATAAATGCAAGGTGCATTTATACGAGCTCGAAAGGCGAGTTGAAATAATTATTAGAAGAAAGAGAGGTTTCACCAGACTAAAAGAAATGGTGAACTTAGTACATGTTAAGTGGCATAAGTGTGTTGTTTTCACCTAACGTTCTTTTTTAAAATAGTATGAAGTCAATACCAAGTATACTGCACGTAACTCTTTGAAATCGCTTATAGCCAATATAAAAAACGTTGAGTGTGCCTCTCTTTACGAGATCATATTCAAATGGGACAAAGGGATTGGGAATAACGATTGATATGGCCTCACTTCTTAAAGGGTGGATATTCATGTGGAAGGCTAACCTGCTATTCTGCTTATAAATAGACAAATATTAAATGCAATTTTAAGCGTGCTGATATTTTTTTAGTAAAATTCTAACTTCTTGCTGCATGATATATCAACGCAATTTCATTGAGTGAAAACAAAGAACGACAAATCTCTCTAAAAAATGAAATTAAGCTTTATTTTTAAAGTGCCTTTGTTCTTATAATGTTGCGATGAACAAATTCACACATCACATGACCCTACGTGGTCTATTTGTTTTTTCCTGTGTATCAACCCTTGAAACGGTCTCTTCTATATTTAAAGATGTTAATCCAGCTTAAATTATTGTAATATTAGTGAGCCAAACACAGCAAAAATAACAAAAACACATGCACAGGTTGGCTCTCTTTATCTAGTGTGTGAAAGGGCAGTGTGAGGAAAAAAGTAAACACGTCAGTGCCTGGTATTGTTTGTTGTTAGTCACCGATTGTTAGCAAACGATTTATGAATCTATAATTTGCGGGAGGGGTTAGTTTGTCGACGTTTCACTCAAAAATGTATCTAGACTTATATTGATTCAAATAAATTAAAACAAGGAGGTCCGTTTGAACAAGAAATGTAATATGAAATAAACCAATTAAAAAAGTATATATATATATATATATATATATATATATATATATATATATATATATATATATATATATATATATATATATATATATATATATATATAAATATATATATATATATATATATATATATATATATATATATATATTAACAACAGAATATTGCGGACGTCAATAGTTCCACTCATAAAGATTTGTTTCTAGTTATGCCCCTGTCCCTTGCTAACGCGAATACTGTCCCTGTGACACTATTTAAAAGTATAAGAATACAAACTGTACTGAAAGCGCACAATCTTTAAGACAACAAAAAATTGTCCTGTAAAATTTCATCTCGAAGTAATTCTGCGGAAACAAGATCAGAATACATTTGTTAATTTATTTCTCAATATATTTCTTTTATTTATCATAATACTTATAATCATGGTTCTTCTTTCCGATTTATCACTTACAAACATTTGCCACCATCTTAGGGAATGTAATCAAACTTTGGTTTCAGATTAACTTAAGTTAAAAATTAATTGATATAAATATATCGCAAATGGTAAAGGGGCGTACATGTATTTCTTTGATGCTAAGCAATTAATATCTTTTCAGATATGTTATATCAGCCGAAAGCATTTCAAATATTCATTAACACTGCCATCAAATCGTATACATATCCATTAAACAATCCGTTCGTACATCCATCAATCTGACCATTAATCCATTTATGCATCTATCTATGAATACGTTTTCCGTCCTCCCATCCCTTCGTCCGACAATCAATATATGAATCCATTAATGCATGCACAAATCATTGCATAAATCCATGATTTCATCCATTAATCCATCCATTTTTCCATGAAAAAATACATTGTTCCATCTATCGATCCATTCATTACACCGTCCATCAATCAAGCAAGCAAGCCAGCCAGCTATTCGTCAATTTTAAGTTATGTCTCAAAACGGACAAACACAGGAATATCTGGCCTCTTACGAACTATATAAATAAAATAATTCAATTTTGATAAGAATTAGAATTTAAAGAATGGATTTATACTTGCCTGACTGAAATATACATAAGGATATTATTCCCGTATTAATATCAACAATCCGCTAAAAATAGAACTCACGTGATCTTTACCATTATCACGTGGTTTAAAACCTCCTTTATATACCATGTGTAAACCCCATTCGTCAGTTGTATTACGGCGACATCAAAACCTCACCGAAAATACATGGGGAGGAGGGAGGTCCTCAGTCAGGCAAGTATAAATCCATTCTTAAAATTCTAATTCTTATCAAAATTGAATAATTTTACTTCATGATTTATACTTGCCTGACTGAAATATACATAAGGATCGATTTCAAAGCAGTTCATACCCTATGGTTAAGGATGTATTTTCGGAATTCTTCACTTCTTGTGATATTTCCTTTTATAGATTTCCTCATCTATGTAATACATCTGTGAATCTGTCCCACAGTAATTGATCCTCTCATATAGAATTACATCTATATACAGTGTCCAATGATATAACCTATATCAGTTTCCTTAACACCTGACATATCATCTAATAAAGTCAATATCCCAACATTTAATATCAAATTCAATCCGTCGGAAATATTTTATTTTTTTTATTATTTTTTTTTACAAATTATGCTCAATGATATCACACGAAAAGTCAACCTCATTTCAATACTACAGTTTCAACATCTCTGTAATAAAATTTTGTAAATGTGCTCTCGCGTGACCAATCTGCTGCCTGCAAAATGGACTCCATAGATGCACCATTAAATAAAGCCCATGATGGACCAATCGACCTAATGTAGTGTGCTTTCACTTTCTTGGTCTTATCATCATAAGCTGTTTGAATCACCTTTACCAGCAAAGAACTAATATATTGTTTTGAAACTTTGATATGTGGTTTAATATAACTTATGAAAAGAGCATTTTCATCAACATCTCCTTTAATTCGAAAAGGTTCAGTCTTTTTCAAATACCAAGTAATAGCTCGTTTGGGATCTAGTAACTTGTTTTCCATATAACATGGAACAAAAATCTTCGCTGATATGTGGTTAGGCCGGTCAGTCTTACTTAGACCTTGTCTCAAAAAGGTGAGCCCTTGGCTCTGAACTGATATGTATTTTTCCCCCAGCTTCAATGCTTGTATGTCTCCAACTCTCTTGAACGTCGTGATGGCTGTAAGAAAAACCGTTTTAAGAGTAACATATTTTAACGATGTTTGAGATAACGGTTCAAAAGGGTATTTCTGCAACGCAGTGAGTACAACCCTTAAATCCCATTCTGGAACCAGTCTAGTCACTGGTGGTCTCTTATTAAAAAACCCTTTCAGAATCCTTACAATATGTGGGTGTTGACCTACTGGTTTGTCACTAATTGGCGGCAAGTTGCCGACAACATAGATCTTAACCAGATTTATTTCGATATTGCAAACCTTCATGGAATAAATCAGCTAAAAAATCAGCACATTGAGCCATAGTTGCTGATTGAAATTGTTTCATGTACTGCAAGACTCGGGAAACCAGGCAAATCGGAGGAAATGCATATGCAAACATTCTGGCCCATGAAATTGTCAATGCATCCAATGCTAGAGCTGCAGGGTGTGGAATCCACGTGCAAAAATCAGAGCCTGTTTGTTCAAATGCGATGCAAGTAAATCTATCATTGGAAATCCCCACTTGTGAAATATACTTTCCACTATTGACCTGTTCAGTGTCCACTCTGTTGGACGAATACGAATCATTGACAACTGATCGGGAAGAACATTGAGTCGACCTGCAATATGTGCAGCTTTTAACCACATTTTCTCTTTGATTACCAATTGCCAGATTTTCCATGTCTGCATGCAAAGGTATGATGAACGTGTCCCCTCTTGTTTGTTCAGGTACTGGACAACAGTTGTATTGTCGGACCGGACTAAACAGATGAATTCTTTATTAAAGGAAGAAAATGAAGTAGTGCTCTGTAAACTGCTTCCATATCCAGACAATTTATATGTAATTTCCTGTCTTGCAGAGACTAGGTTCCCTGAACTATTCTGTCCCAAAGACATGCCCCCCCATGCAACCATGCTTGCATCTGTCTGTAGTGTTACATAGGTTAATGGCTGTTGAAAATGTTTGCCCTGTGAAATGTTTGCTCTAACTAACCACCATTTTAGATGTATGAGCAAATGTGAATGTATTGGTATCTCGTATGACATATCCCTGGAACTTTGTTTCCAAAAATGTAACATATATAATAGGATAGGTCTCATGTGTAATCGAGCAAACTGCAATATCTCCACACAGGATGCTAGAAGTCCTAAAAGATGTAAAAACTCTCTGGCCATTGCCCATTACTGAAGCATAATGTTCTTTACTGCTAAGGCAATTTTGTCTATTCGTTCCTGATTTGGCCGCACAAACCCGTCTTTTAAATGGAACTGACCCCCAATGTAGGTTATGATCTGAGTAGGTATTAATTGAGACTTGTTAAGATTGATAATGGAGCCTAGGTCTATCAATAGATGTAACAGTTTCTCTCGATCTTGAAGAAGACCTTCTCTGGTCGCATTCAAACCCAACCAATCGTCTAGATTGTTTATACAAAATCTCAGAAACTTTCAATGTTTTAGAAAAATTGGTAGGCGAAGGTAAGCGTCTGCCAGATCGAGAGAAAAATCATAATCCCCTATTTGTACCAGACTGAGAACCGTTTTCATTGAATCCATTTTGAAATGTTGAGTCCGAAGATACATGTTTTGGGGTTTCAGATTTATAACTGGTCTCATTCCGCCAGTTTCATTTGGGACCAAGAAAAATGTGCTGTAGACACCTTGATTGCAATTCTGATTTACCTTTTGTATAGATTGTTTTTGTATTAAGGTGTCTACCTCTTGTAACAGAATTGACGTATTTTCTTGTAACAATTTTGTTTCGTTTATGCCGTTGAAAAGAGGAATGGTCTCAAACTATAACTTGTAACCTTCTCGAATCAGAGATAACACCCACTGATCTTGTGTTGTTTTGGTCCAATTTTGAATGAAAAATCTGAGTCGACCCCCAACAGGTATCTCCGGATTTTTCATTAGGCAGTAATTTTTTTTATTTGTTTCGAAAAGAATCACTTACCGTGGCAGACTTAGCAGTGCTGCTCTTCGGAAACCTGGGATACTTTGCAGTCGCTGACGCGTGAAACTGCGGTCTCACCGTCCCCACATTTCCTGTCTACCTCTGGCAAGAGATCTTATATTTCGTTATTCATTTCAACACGTTCTTTCAGTTTTTGTTCGAGTCCTGAACCACAAATACCCTCATGAGTCAAGGGTTGATTCCATATTTGATTGCGCACCTTTCTGGAATCATTCAAACCTCAGTCTGCCATTGCAGCTTTCCTTCTTACCAAGTATTGTATTGCTCCTGTTCTTCCTAACTGGTCGAGCGACCAAATATGTCTCTTACACATTGTATTGCATTGTCAATTTTTACGTCTTTGTCAGTCAACACTTTCAGCAAATTACTCAATTTGTTTTTTGCATGTATACATTGATGACAATTCCCATCCTTACCGCATGTTGTCCTTGAAATGCTAGTTTCTCCAAATCCCGTAAAGGCTGAGAGTATAGTTGTTGCGACTTAACAGAAGCTTTTGAACCGAAACGTTTTATCAACAGGTTCAAGATAATATTTCCAAACTAGGTACACACAAAAATTCGTCTGCTTCTGCTGACACTGGAAACACAGATCGATAACTGTCCTTGAATGCAGAAACCTTTGTATGCTTTTCAGCTCTCCATGTCTCACTGAGTACATCACGCTGAGATTTGTCTAAAATTATGCCTGTATCACCCTTGTCCGGTTTAGTGACGGAATCTTGACCAAACATGTCACGCAAAAGATCTCGTGTTTTACTATAATATTTCATGAACCGGTCATCAGAGTCACTGTCCTGACAATGGTCATTAATCAATGAAAGTGAATTGCTATGGTCAGAGTCATCATCACCCAAAAGCTGAGACTTCTCTCGCTGACCTGGTTGTATGGATAGCGTGTCATCCTCATCTCACTCGAGAGACTTGCTATTTCCAACAGTGTCACCACCGGTCGTCCCGGTCACTGTGTGAAATACGGCCGTGTCCATGCCGGTCGACTGTGGTCTCTGCCTAGCCAAGCTAGCAGTGTCCATAAGATTCATTTAACGGTCTAATTTCGAATCAACATTCGAAAACCGTTTGTCAAGTTCACTTACATTACGTCGTAAATTGTCAAAATCTGCTTGACTCGCCCGTGGTGTACGTCTTTTTGATTTCGAAGACGTCGAAATTGTCCTGCCACTCTTGACCGAAATGACGTCGTCATTTCCTCACCCGAAAGAGAATCATTGTTTAAAGAAAGTGCTGCATTAGCCTTAATCACGCAAACACTCACCAAAATCCGATAAAAATCCAAATAAAATATTGCTAAACACAATAAACTCAATGAACTGGACAAAAATATCCAAAACGATACGGAAAGTTAATACATGTGATTTGTTTGTCGCCGGAAATAAAACTGACGAATGGGGTTTACACATGGTATATAAAGGAGGTTTTAAACCACGTGATAATGGTAAAGATCACGTGAGTTATATTTTTAGCGGATTGTTGATATTAATACGGGAATAATATCCTTATGTATATTTCAGTCAGGCAAGTATAAATCATGAAGTAAAACTAGTGATTTTGGATAACAAAAATAAAATAAAAACTACTATTACTGGAAAGTTTTATAAAATAAGGTTAATTGAATATAAAGCAAGTGTGCCGTTAATAGATATTTGTAAATTTATTATCATCATCATCATCATGATCATCATCATCATCATCATCATCATCATCATCATCATCATCATCATCATCATCATCATCATCATCATCATCATCATCAGCATCAACAACATCAACATCAACATCATCATCATCATCATAAGCATCATCACCACCAGCAGCAGCAGCAGCAGCAGCAGCATATTAGCATCATCAGCAGCAGCATCATATCATCATCATCATCATCATTATCAGTATCATCATCATCAACATCATCATCATCATCATCATCATCATCATCATCATCATCATCATCATCATCATCATCACAATCATCATCATCATCACCACCACCACCATCATAATCATCATCACAATCCCCATCATCACAATCACCATCATCAACATCATCATCAGCAGCAGCAGCTAAATCATCATCAGCAGCATCATGTACCTAATCAACATTATCATTCGCAACAGCAGCAAAATAATTCTAATTTTTATCATCATCATCAGCAGCAGCATCAGTAGTGGTAACATCATCATCTTCTTCTTCTTCATTATTACCTTCATAATCATCATCATACTCATCATTTTCATCACAATATCAAACTCAAAATAAGCATTCTTTATACAAAGGGTTTTAAGATGATGGTATTTTTATTGACATTATATTAATGAATATGATGTTTCTAATAACGTAACAATCTGGTGCTTTTGCTGTTGATGTCATGATCACGCTAATAACATGATGAGTATAAAGAGGAAGAGATAAGACCACAAAACGTGTTAATAATATGATCGCTTAAATTAAAAATCGAAGTAGTATTATATTATCAGAGCGGTCTGTAAGACGAACGTTGATATCCTTTGCACTTTAAATGTATATACATTTAAGGTGCTGTTAATTAAAAGTGACACTTGCTATAACAATCGGTGATGGTTATGGCATGCAACCTGCTAGTTTGTAAACTATTGAGACAACGGATTGTCTATCTTATCTCGCCACACTTTTGGTGCTGAACCCCATGTCTCGATCAAACAGTAAGTATGCATCACATGTCTTCATTGTTGTCATGTTATGTCTTACACAAGTCTTAATGTTGTAAATTTACTTATGTATTTTTCCGTCTGTGAGCAAGTTAATGAAATATAGAACAGCAGATTCATCTATTAATCAATGTGTGATATAGAAATCAGTGTGTCGCTTAGACACTTCTAATTTTAATTTTAATTACTTCTACAGAACCGATTTGGTTTATCTTTTTCTCCTGTTTCAGTAGACATAGCAGTTTGTACTGGAGCCAATAAATTGCTTGAATATGGTTAATGCAAAATTTCCTTGAACTAGCTTTTTAGCTAATCACTCGATTGACGTGTAGACCTTTGTGTCGGCAACCCACGGGAGTTTTTAAAGTCTATACTTCTGATTTTACTTATATCTATTCTTGATCAACATTTGCAGACTGTGGTGCTATTATCAAAGTCCCAATGTTCACTACACTGAGTGGATGCTTGCTTGTATTCAACGAGTCATAAATTATGTTCTCTTTCTTTGAACACTCGCTTTATCTTTAGCCTCTAAATAAATCATCCCCCGCTTTTCTTCTAATGGCATCTATGTTTTTTCGATCCTTGAAATCGCTCATTATCAATATCATACTCAATCGGCTTGGTCATATTTTGATTTTGTGTGCGTGGTATGGTCTGGCTAAAATGAAAGTCGTGTGTAGAAGAAGACACTTAAACTCTCTGGGACGAAATGTCGGCGTTAAATTTATAGACAACAGGTTTGGCTCAGCCCAACGTTGCAATCGTAAAAAGCGCATACCTTAGTGTCACTCGTTGCACTCATGGCCGCTGGTGTCTTGATGTGAAGCACCTCGTTAAACGTATATGCAATGCAATACCCATGCATCTGATTTCAGAGTATTTTTTTAATTTCTCATCAGTGCAATCTGTAATGCAGTTGGTCGTTTCTTAAGTATACCAGTGATCCTTATTGTGTAGGCAGGCTTTCTATTGTAAAGCTTTGGAGACATCGTTGATAACATAGAAATCAATGTATTGCAAACACAGCTACACATGGCAACACTTGTGTCGTGGCTACTCTCAATCAAAATACGTCCGCATGCACATGCACACGTATAGAAATAAGTTCGTACCGCTTTTAATCCATAATTTGGGCAATACTTAAATCAACTTGATGGCGCTTATAATAGTAAAAGCCGGGCTTGCCCAGTGGTACGCGTTAGAAATATGGCGACATGTTAATCGTTTATTCTTTTTAAAGTATTAAACATAGATTGTTTTTTCTGATAATTATCCACATTGCAATAACATTTGACTTATGGACATCATTATTGGGACAATGTGACTAAGGTCTTTCGTGATTTGATATGCTACCTTTGAAGAGAAAAATATTTTTTGTCAATGGTGATTATAGACCATGTTTTTTAATTATCTACTATTGTATACTAATTTGCAATTACATCGATGTTTATCGAGTATTGTTTCACACTAATACATTGCAACTTAGTAAATCACCCAGGGCGTTATTCGATGTCAGCTCTTTGTTAAATTTATTGAAATATTGTTCGTCGCTTGATAACATAATCACGATTACACAGTTATTATTTTGAAATGATCCTTGATGACTTCGGCTCTGTGGATGTTCATTCATCAATACCATTGTTTAATCGATTTTGAAATGATACGTTTTTAAGATATAGAGAATACATGGTTGGTGCCGGGATGGAGAAAGTTTATCCGGTGAGGCTTAGAAAATGAAAATAGGGCGAGCTTTAGCGAGCCCTATTTTCATTTTCGTGCAGAACCGGATAAACTTTCTCCATCCCGGCACCTACCATGTATTCTATTTATCCCGTTTCCACTTGAGTTCATCTTAATTATAGTAATACGCAGTTATTAAACATCTCAAACTTGGTACAGTGCCTTTAAAAAAAAGACCGTAGAACCTCCCCTGAAAAGCGCTGCATGTACACAACAAAATAGTTCTTTGCTACGGAAATTCATCAAACTTTATTAACGATTTAACAACAAAAAAGCATTTTGAAGTATGTAAGTCACAATGATAACTATAAGTCAACTATTTGAACAGTACACTGTATGGACTAAACAACACATTTTAAAACGAAACACTGTCAAGGTCAGTGCATATGTGTACACACACGTGATTTTGCTACGGTTAATAGGGAAGAGCATTTTGATGTGGAATTTAAACATTTCACACTTTTTAGCGCATATACAAGTTGAAATTTTGAATCGAGACGTTTGCACCCGCAAAAGTGACTGCAACTGGTTGTTTTGTGCGTTGTCGATGACAATATTTGTGTTATTTTGTGATGAAAATGCCACGTCGTGACATGTGCCTTGTTGGTGGTTGGAGTAGCTAGCAGTAACATTACGAAATGAACATGAGGGAGACATAATCGAAGCAGCTGCTGGGTTTGGTTACACCTCTGTGTGTAAATGTATGGGATCTTACAGGAAAGGGTTTTTCATTTTTGTTTTTTTCCTGTTAATATGGAAGAAATTTCCTTGTGTTTACTTTCCGACATACAGTAGTTGAATAGTTAAGTACAGACTAAATGTTGTTATGTCCGCTGATCTGCATTATGTCAGTGGGCGCCACTCCACTATCTCTAAGTTTTAGTAGTGTGCGAAATTCGCACTAGCCCGAAGTGTTTTGGCTAGTGAAAATCCATTCGGGCTAGTGGGAATTAAAAAAATTATACAGCCAGGCTAGTAAGAAATTTTAGATTGTATATATGTGTATAAGAATTTGGGCTATTACTTTTAAATCTGAATTTCACACACTGGACGGTCACTGCTGGTATGT
The DNA here is from genome assembly GCF_020536995.1 of Dreissena polymorpha. Classification (NCBI taxonomy): domain Eukaryota; kingdom Metazoa; phylum Mollusca; class Bivalvia; order Myida; family Dreissenidae; genus Dreissena; species Dreissena polymorpha. The sequence continues at coordinate 46,396,346 of NC_068364.1, read as the reverse complement.
TTACATGTCAATGTGTGAACCTGGATGTTTATTTATGTAAGTGATTACAAAATTAGTCAGCAATTTCAATTAGAAAAATACAATTGAATAACATGTAAAACATATAATGTATATTTATATGCATTGTTGATTAACATGTGCATTGTTATCATATTGTAAAGTAATTTCTGTAGTTCAATGAAGAACGCCATTCTTTTTCATGATATGGAGATCCTAGTTCAAGTCTTGGCAGAAAAATTGCATATGATAACTTGCACATTGAGCTATATTTTCATATACATACTGCATTTTTTAATTAATTGTTAATAGTCTTTTTAGACATATGATCATTTAATTATATATACCTTAAATTGTAATTTTCTGTTGTGCCTCTCAGTCTGAGGAAAGTGCAGTTATTGAACCACAGTGTATTTAACAGTGATTTTGGTGTTTTTCCTCCTAATAACTCCTTTTCGAACAAAATTCTTATTTCGCTATCAGATACCGGACTTGCAGCATTTGGTTTATTCCCTTTTCCCATTTTCTTTAAGCTTCTTTGTTTCGCCCGGAGGGCATCTCTTGTGAGCTGAAATTGGTTGGAGTACTTTTCCGTCATAATTTTGACTGGATATTTGTGTCTTTTTAAGTGTCTTTCAATGCTTGAAATCATATTCCGTATTTTTGTCGGTTCATATTCTGTTTGATCGCTCTTTTTGACTGACAGAATGTAATTTGCAATATATTCATCTAATAAGTCTGGGGCAATTTCATGAATATTTTTGTATTCTTGCTTTGTTGTTAGAAATCTTCGAAATTTGAGTACATCATTTAGGGTCTTTTTTAAAGTGTTTTTGTTTTCGGATATTTCAATTTGTTTTTTAACATCATCAAGTGTTACAGTTTCAAAGAAATCATTGCTTTGGGAAGTCAAAAGGGGCGGGGCATCATGTGTTTTGTTGTCAAGCTCATGTTCAGATGGCTGCTGAGAAATTTCGTGATTAATTTGTGCTTCAATTGGTTGATTTACATTGTAAAATGGATTAAGTTCAGTTTCAAATAACTCTTTTATTTCATAATATTCACCCTCATCATTCACATTATCAGAGTCAGCTATCTTTTTTTAAATGTTATTACTTTCCAATTATTAAAATAAGTATGTAAAAAGATGAATACGAATGTTAAATGCGAATGGTGGGTATTTAACGAAATAAGAGAGACATGTTTCAATAGGATCAGAAAGGATTTGAAGTAAGACGGATATGGGAATATATGTGTAAAAAGTAATTAAAGAAATGAACGAGAAATTGTTCAATTAGATTAAAGGGAATAAAAGTTATAAGGATTGATAAAAATGTGAAAACGGAACATGAAATATATTAATAAAAACTCTTTCGAAATAAAGAAGGCAATAACATATGTTTTATTGGATTTATTTGGAAAGTATTTATTACAAATCATGGAATATCATTACAAGCAATATGGAATTATTTTAATGTGTAACTGGCGGATAAAGACTGAAATAGACCGTTGAAAACATTTGTTCAAGATCTAAGCTAAAAGTGAAGGATCATGTGGTGTTAACATAAAAACATGATTCATGAAGTGTATACGATTTGTTTTTGGAGTGAAAGGACAATGTAGTGAAGGATTTAGGGCGAGGAAAGTGATGAAGGGTAAATCTCCAGCAATCTAGCACATGGGCATTTTCTTTTTATTATTTAATATAAATTTAAAATGCCCAGTGTATTTATCACAAATCGACATCATGCAGGTAAGAGTTTTCGTTATTATTAAAATATTATTGTTTATGATTTATTGTGCTTAATAAACGCTTATTGTGATGCACTTAAAACAATAAAAATATAATTACATTACTATAGTCGAAAC
>NC_068364.1:46311980-46389480 GCF_020536995.1 Dreissena polymorpha | reverse complement strand
TAGTAATATTCGCTCTATATCTCGACTTTACCCTCCGCACCATTTCTGAGTCGGAGCGGTTCGCCATGTAATTTGTGATATTTCCTTTGGTTTCACTAATTGTATAACTCTCCTGATACATACGAGTATTCTTGTTATATTTATATAGCGGTCTGGTATGGAGTAGACGTCTAAAACCTGTATTATTAAGTTTCATGAACCAGAGTTATGCATGATCTTAATGGGTTTCAGATTTGAAATGATAGAAAAACAGAATTTTTCATTTGATACGTATTTTTGATGAGCTCATTTACCTCACGGTATTCATAAAGGTAGCAGTTTGTGTAAATTGGTTGGTAATTAGGCATTCATATAATTCGTAATGTATGGCAAAATTGAAATGCCACCCTTAGTTTTTTATTTATTTTGCTAAATTTTGCTAAAAATATTTCACGTAATGTATAGAGGTAAACACGTAAATAATGTAAATAATGAAGACACTATGTTTTCAAATATCAAACCGAAATTTCCAGGCAAATATGGCAAATAACTCAAATACGACGCGTCGTTGCACTAAGTGTGGCCAACAGTTCCATACAAGAAGTGGCTTCAGCCGTCATGTAAGACACTACAAAGGACAAGCCTCATACCGGTGTTGTAGGAAGATGTATTTTTAAATGGACAAACTATTAATGCACATATATTGCACACCACTAATCTGTATAAGCACAAACAATCAACAAAGCACTAAACACATATGCCGAACTGTTAAAACTTTGTATCTTAATTTATGTCTACTGCTTATTAATTAATCGACCTCTTATATATTGTTTAAAGTTATTGAAAATTGTGATAATTATTGATCTCTTATACATTGATTTATGTAATTTAAAACTGAGATTTAAAGTTCATCTCATTTATATATTGATTTATGTGATTTCAAACTGTGATTTACTGTTATAATATGCAATTGACAACCAATGATACTCAAATATTGTTTGGGGTCGTGTCAAATGTTTTCAAAACTTCTTGTCAGTATTTAATAGAATTTGTCATCAGTGTTAAATGTGTCTGAAATGCTACCCATGATATAGCTTTTTGTTTTTCATATTTGTTGTGAATGAAGAAACGATTTAAAGTAATAATTTATGATGGCTTTTTTCTTGATATATAACTTACACAGGCAAAGTGATAAGCGTTTATTTCGTAGCAAGATGATTTATGATATAAACATGTATATATAAGCAATTTAAACAAGTTCAAAAAAGTGCAATAGATTGTTTTCATGACCCTTCATTTCAGATAGTTCTTTCACAACTGTTGGGGTAAGGCTGCGTAGTCTTGATTCAATACCATTATTCTCTTCTTTTGACACGCGGTCTTCTGTGACATATAAAAGCTGTGTTTCTGAAGGTTGCAATATCGCCTTGGTATCTGGAAATCTGTCGGTATTTAAAGTATTTTATGGCATTCTAGGGATAACTCTTCAAACTCGTTACCACATACATTACCTGTTATAGTTATTTTGTCGCTTAATCGCTGTATTTCTATATTGGTTGGGGATAATTAAGTTCTTGCAGATTTGAATTTCTTTTTTGAATGAGATTTGATAGATAGGTGTTTATGATGGTATACGATAGCCGTAAATGGCGTGTGTTTTGCCTTCATCGGAGAACTTTACCGTAATCGTTATCCAGGCGTCTTCTCAGTGGATGATGAACCCTGTCTGGTTTGGATTTTTTTGTCGGAACTTATACTTTTGAACATGGCTCTTCTTCTTTGCCATCGAAATAATTAAAATGTTTTGATCTGCAATCCGATGAACAAATAATCCTTAATCTCGTATAGGGAAATGTTGATGGTATTTATTGTAAGACAGATACGTTTTGTCGCAATAAACTCGTACATTTAATTGCATTATTGTTTCTTAAACAATAAGTTATTTTACCCCTTAAGTAACAATATGCCCATTTAGTTTAATATAATAAATTTGCCATCTATACACAATTTTAAATTGTACTCTTATTAGCAACTGATATTGTAAGATATTTTTAAAACAAAGATTTGTGTGAAAACAAAGATTTATGTATGCCGAAATTCATGGATAATAAGATATAAGGCCAAAGATAGCATAAAGTTTGTCCAAGTTTTGGTTTAATTTGAATAAACCAACCACCGATCGTTTTTTAATGTATACATGAGCGAAAAACATCTGTTTGGTAAATTAAGTTTCGCACATGGCGACATTCATATATATCATACTTTATTAATACCCTCATCACGAAGCCTCTTCAGTATACACGTTTGTAAAATACTGCTCCGTGTAAAATCCATTCGTACCAAGAGCTTTTCGTAAACGTTATAGACTAGCACTGTACTTCATGAACGTATAAGTATTACATTTTGCATGTCTAGTCTTTAAATGACATTCTCAAAACTCAATTAATAGTATCAGTAATTAAGGCCTCATTAATTGGAACTCTGTGTAGGTTTCTGATGATGAATCAAGTAACATGTTTAAGCTAAAGCATTGCATTGAATGATGAAATGTATATGAACATATAAAGCATGCATAAACTAAATTGTACCGGGTATTTGTGTAAACTCAAAATATGTATTTGTAATGGTGCTTGATAAATTACAGACAAGAACAATTTGTAACTAAATCAAACTTACATCTCGTCCAGTTATGATTTTTGTGGAAGCAATTTGATCAGTCACAAGTTTTTCTGTAAAAATGATAAAAAAGCTGAAAAGCCGGCGTAATTTTAAAACTTATAGGAGCGTCATTCAAAAGTTATGTTAAGTTTTGGTAGATAAGAGCTGCTAGTTTCGTCCTACTTAATAGATATCTAGTCAAAATACTTCTATCACGTGTAAAACCAGAAAATTATTAAACGAGCTACGTTTTTTTGGCTGAAATCAGGATCCCTTTGTGATCATCTCAAAAGCGTGACTTTTTAAGATTGTGAAACATTTTAAGTTCTTACTACTTAAAAAACGATTCGTACACATCTAGTTTTACCAAACATAGAAAGAAACATTAATATAAAACTTGTATATAGCTTTTAAATAGATATATTGATGTGGTTGTATGCAGGAGAGCAATTTAATAAATGAAACCCAGCCAAGATTACAAATTACATTACTAAAGACTCCCGCTAAGAAATTTTGCGGAGGATAAAGTCGAGAAATAGTGCGAATATTACTACTCAATAAAAACGCTAATACTTGCTGCTATGGCTGTAAAGTGAGCAACATTTAATAATAAAAAAGTGATAAAGGGTACACAACGGCGAAAAATAGCTGTTTCGGCACTGATGTCACCATCTTGACGTCCTTTAGACCATCACGTGATTACCCCTTTCGTAGTTGATTCAAAATAAAATGAATTAAACATTAAATATCAAAGAAAAAACATTGAAAAAAGACATTGAATTGTATTACCTTATTTTGAAACATGATTCCAGCGAGTGATTATTAATATCTTTTAATTATATCATATACATAAAACTTAATAAATATGTATGCAAATTATATCGGCACAAACATAAAACGTTATTATTGTTTGCAATATACAAAATAATCTTACAAAAAGACAACAATGCACATTTTTGTCTTATGATATAATGCAGGCGTTATGCAGATCAAGCATTAAATTAACCAATAAGCACACAGACAAAAACGATGAGGGTGTTCAGTATTTAAGGCATGACAAAATGATTGAGAAACTTCAATTTAAGTTCACTGTACGGGTGTCTGTATAAAAGGCGTACAGAAGTTTTCATTTTTTTTACATATCTAAAATCATTATTGAACAGTTTTATTAACCGTCACTTTCTTTTCTAAGGTGTGAAATGCGAGTTATGGCTAGCCATAGAGGAAATATAAATAAGACGTATACTATGATATTTGTCGGTATAGAGCTACAATTCCGATTGAAAGAGGCAATGTGCATTAGACATACACATTTCATTTTATTTTTTACTTCCAATCAACAGTTTGAACCCTGCGAACAGACAGGAACATACGAGCAACTTATTACTTAACCCTTAGAGGGCAGTAAACAGTAAACAGTATTACTTAAGACAACGCCTAAACAATGTACATGTCTATAAAATTGTTATCGAGAAAAATCACAAATCTCAACTATTCATTTTAAAGTGATCATGTCTTAATGTCTAAAATCTGTTGACAGTTGCTCAAAGCTGCGCAAGTTCCCTGAGATCGAACTTATTACGGACATACGTGTTTGTGCAGTTTATGGGCACACTCATAAAATAGTATTCTTGCTTCAAAATTCTATAGACTTAATTCACAATTTTGATTATGAATACAATTATGCAATTTCGGTAAATTTCGATACGAATAATAAGACACGCGTCGCCATTTCGTCTTGGCGATTTGGCGTCGTCCTCTAAGCACGCTCCGACAGATCAGACGACACATATCGTTATTTTCGAATCGGCGCTCTTATTTGCCGTTGTTTCAAAATCGTCAAAATGACTAATAATTTAAATGTGCCTCGTCAGCCCCCAGTGGTACAGTCTACGTTGTAATTGAAAGTTATGGTAACCTCAAGTCCATATGACAGGTTCTGTTGCGCGCCACTTTTTCTTTTTTTTTAAATGCTTTTATACATGTTGGAAAAAGAAGAGTAAAGTTCTTAATCTGTACGCCTACTCAACGTTGTTATCTTATAGTTTATAAATGTTGGACACGTGTATTACCCTGACACATTATTTAATTTGGTATACATCGCATTATCGACATCACATCGAGTGACCTGGGTTGGCGCTGAAAATGTCATCGCACCATATATATTGTTTTTTTCGCCGAATAATAAAAAAAAATCTGTTAAATGCGTTTTTATTGTAAGTATTCTATTCTATTCTTAGATATGTAAGGTGTTTTTTGACAATGGTCCCTTTTGCACATGCCTATTTAGATCATAGCTGTCAATCGGTATTGGATGGAACTCATCATAATTGTGATAATCGCGCTAACGCAATGGCTTAGAGTCAATTATATGTGAAACGTTTATGTAAACACCAAGGAGATTGCACTCCGGACATAACTCAATTTTACTTTTACCTAAATAGCAATTGTATTGTGAGCAGCAGTCTAGGTTTTAGTTTGGCAACGATTTTGTCTATATATTTAATTTTGATCGGTCATAATATGCGTAATTTATATCTTCAAAGTACTTACCTTTGGAGCAATATTAGAATTTTGTAAATATGTATCGTTACCAAGACAAATACAAATTTACGTGCATAAGAACTGCACCAACTCTGTTATGAGCCCACATATCTTGTGGTATCGTTTAACATCATCAGATATGCATGTATAAACAAGTATATAAGGCCAAAGATTTCCAATAACTGTATAATGAAACTGATAAAAAATTACATTGTGTGCTGTAAGAAATGAAGAAGCATTGTACAAAATAAATTTTATAGATGTAGTATGTATTTATATGCAGCATTGCAAATATAAAAAATACTGATGATTTAAATGTAAAATATACTATTAATATGAATATTGTTTATATTGCGAATATCCTTTTGTTGCAGTTTGTCTATAGTATGTATGTACATTCATGAATTGTCCCTAAATTAAATGCCTGTTGGTAACATTGTGTGTACCTTAACCTGTGTCCCTTGCTTTCCGAAATAAAGTTTCTCTTGAATATTGTGGCATTTACTTTTTTCTCGTGATTCTTGTTTTCTCGTGTTTCCAAATATCTTGCATGTCAACTATTTGGTAGTAGGCATAAGGGAATACTCGTAAAAAATATAGTTTCTACATGGAGATGGTTTTGGAAGTCAATATACAATGATGGCGTGTAAAGCTGTGCAATCCTGTGAGCGTTATCCTTGATAGTTTGCTACCCATAACATTCTTTATAACACAGCTAAAAATGTCCATACTTGTATGTTTTCATCATTTACACAATACACGTCTATTGATATAATGGTAGCGATTGAAAACACAATGTGTTTTGATAATAATTGTACATGTACTTCTTTCAAACGGTCTGTATTATTTGTTGATTGAAAATGTGTTTTGGTAGTTGACCGAAAACGCAGGTCAGTTACTTAAACACAACAACAACATTTATTATCTGTGGAGCAAACACTGCTTTTTAGCCATAAACACATTACACAAACGTAATGACACTGATTGTAAGACTTAAATTTGCGGTAATGATAGACGTAGACAAATTGTTCGCTGATAATTAACAGGCTTGTTATTCATCAACATTGCCTCTTTCATTCACGTATAAAAACGACGGCCATTTTAAACATAGACACTAAGACAACCAGCGTATCTTCATAAACATGTATTAGGAAATACGTATATGAAATTACTCAGTGTGAATAAAGGAAAACACACGGCTTTGAAACGTTTCTAAAGTAGAACACCATGTATAATCTGATTTTGTAGTGGTTATATATAATTTAATACGAATGGAATAACCATCATCGTGGCGATCAAGGTATTTGAATAATTAGAAAAACAAAGGCATTTTGTTCATGCTCAATTTTTAAGCGATGTACTACGTTTTTATCATCCGCTTAAACTTTAACCGCTTATGGTCAAACCTCGGAGGTTAATGCAAGTTAGCGGTTTGATTGCGAAAGCGATGGTAAAGTTGTATTCATGTCAGTGTTTCAGTATGTAGTTTACTTCTGAAGCCGGTCTGTAAATTGACGGTATTAACAAAACTCTTAAGAGAATTATCAACTTAAATTGTTCTTTTATAACACTAGGCTGTTAACACAATATCTACAATATTAAATGTGTTTCTTGTCAAAAAATTATAACACAAATCTTCGCTGTAATATGTACAAAGTGAACAAGAGTCCCAAAATACGCCCGTTTAGGAGTCTGTGTACCGCTGACCTCAAAACTGTGTATTAGTTTGTTACAGTTAAAGTTAAAACAATATGAAAAATATCCAATGTGTTTCTCGACGAAAAATTATAACACAAATCTTTGCTGTAGTATGTACAAATTAAACCAGAGTTCCCAAAACGCCCGTTTAGGCGTCTTTGCTACATTGATCTGAAGTGAGGTTAATAGTTTGTTATACAGATGATGGCTCAAGCACGAATACAACAAATAAACATTTATCCGACGCACCAATATATCAGTACATTTTAATTAAATGTCAATAAGATATATTGAATTTTAAGTTAGGTCTCTAGAAAACTACATACTTATTGAATGTAATCTGCAGAACGTCGTGCATACTGAACGTTCATTTCATATTATATCTCTCAACTGTCATTTCCAGTCAAACAAATAACTTTGTATTATAATTGAATGACAACCGATTTTTACAGATAAGTTGAGCTTTTCTGAAAGGATCTCTGATGATCGTGATGTGGAGTCAATGTACCTCACCAGAACTTGCATTGTGACGTGTGAATCTGCCCAATCGTCGTTCTATGTCGCAGTGTTGTATTTTTCTGTTGTTCGAACTCGCCAAGAAGCGGCGATAATTTTAAACCGTTCAAAATTGTCGACGCCTATCGTTCACGTAGCGAGGGTACGTCTCATGACAATCGTGCACTCTCGAATACACTTATTCTGTATAACTTAACGTCCCGTAGAATTTAGCTTTCAGTCGGCATTCTATGGCAAAACACGACTTTGGTGTGATTTGGGTGGGGGGGGGGGGGGCTGGAAATCGCGAACGACATATGCGTATAAACTCGTGCAGAATCGTCTTCACTCGATCATTTTCGAAGTCAAGTATTATATCTGCGATTGATATACTAACATAAGGAATATATAAATATATATATTTGCTGAGCTCGTCTAAATGTTCGTGTCAATGTTGAAGAGAACTCGAGCAAATGTCGTCCTTAAACGACCAGCTCGTCCAGTTTACGGCAAGTAATAACTCGCCCAAAGTCGTACAGAACATGAGGCTAAAATTCGTAACAGTCTAACATGGTCATACGGAATGGTTATGGAGGGTTGGTTAGGTAAGGTTTGCCCGTTTGGGACTGTTTTGAAATGTCAGTTATATTTAATGTGGTAAGCCTTGAATGGTCAAAGCAATTTGATGACTATGATGATGATGGTGATGATGATGATGATGATGATGATGATGATGATGATGATGATGATGATGATGATGATGATGATGATGATGATGATGATGATGATGATGATGATGATGATGATGATGATGATGATGATGATGATGATGATGATGATGATATCCCCCATCCATTCGTCTTCAGATATTGATTTAAATACACTCGGTCATATGCAGTCGGCGTTCTTATTGATCTACTTAAGTCAACAGTCGAAGACAAACTACATATGGTACGGCTACTTAAGAAATGCTCGGCATTATTAAACTGTATGTCAATAAATCAACAGTGATATTTGCGAAAGTTCTTAAAGTTTGAGTAGTTTATTAAAACCTAAAATGTATTGCACTTGTAATGCCGCTTGTTGAAGAAATACGATATCCCCAATCCATTCGTCTTCAAATATTGATTTAAATACACTCGGTCATATGCAGTCGGCGTTCTTATTGATCTACTTTAGTAAACAGTCGAAGACAAACTCCGTATGGTACGGCTACTTAAGAAATGCTCGGCATTATTAAACTGTATGTCAATAAATCAACAGTGATATTTGCGAAAGTTCTTAAAGTTTGAGTAGTTAACTAAAACCTAAAATTTATTGCACTTGTATTGCCACTTGTTGAAGAAATACGATATTCGGTGACTCTTTACTGGGATGTTCTAGATTGTATTTATCGGTACTGGCACTTTCTTTTATTTGATCTATTTAAATTAAAACAAATATATCAAAGGAGGATTTTGTTTGAATTTGTTTGACAAGTACTCGTCGTAAGCGGTACATATCTTAGGAACTTTAGCGTGTCATTCATTAATTAAAATATTTTTTTTTTTAAATAGCAGCTTCACGTAAAGTATTTTATTCAAAATTAAATGCATTAAGCATTAAATGCCAAAGAAACAACAGACACTTGGATTTTATATCCTTATTTTGAAACATGATTCGAGCGAGTGATTCTTAATATTCATTAGTTATGCCATATATTTACAACTGAATAAATATCTATGCAAATTATATCGGCACAAAAATAAAACGTTATTATTGTTTTCAATATAAAATAAATCTTACCAAAAGACAACAATGCACATAATTTGTCTTATAATATTATGCAGGCTTTATGCAGATCAAACATTAAATTAATCATTAATTACAGTCGACAAAACAATCAGGGTGTTGAGTATTTATGGCATGACGAAATCATTGTGTATTGTGAGTGTTAGGGTGATTTGTATATAGTTCGTACAGAAGTGTTTAGTTTTAAACACATCTAAAACATTATTGATCACTTGTATTAACCTTCAATTTATTTTCATAATTGTGAAATACGAGTTATGGATAGTCATAGAGGAAATAAAAATAAGACGTTTAATATGAGGTGTGTCAGTATTGAGCTACAATCCCGAGTGCAGGAGGCAATTCTTCATGTAAAACTATCCCTTAAATCTTTGACATCATAAGATATTTTAAAATAAAACGTATAATGTCGGTCAATTTGGCACAAACGGTGTCGCTTACAACTATTGATGTGGGGTCAATCCGAATTAATCTGTAATTGTTATCACTAGGTTGTCTGTTCAATAAATTATAAGGTTTTACGATGATGTCCCGTTTCTATTTAATATTAGTTTTGAAAACAGCCCCTGATATCGACCTATGTAGGCATTTCATTCTTACCAATGGGCATGTCACAAACGAGTCGTTATTAGACTGTGGTTTCTATACTTCAGCAGTTGCATCCATGCGGTTACCTTCTCTGCTCTGTCCTTAATATAGACAATTTATTATTTGACCTAAGGTTAGTTAACATTGTGAGAACTGAGTATGTTTGTTGATCTACATCCCTAACAAAAACATTCACTTCGGTGCGTTTAAACAATGCTTCTTTGTTGCAACCCACATCCGTCTGCAAACGTGGAACACTCGGCTTGCAATTAAGTCAGAACATGGTAATAGTGCGATTGTTCGGCCGATTGTAAAAATGACTGCTCACTATCAAACATTTTTGGTGGTATGGTGTTTAAATTGCATTATTTTAATGCACATATGTAAACTTTGCTAAGATATCTTATAAACAAAGTATTGCCTATCGTAAATATCATCTGCCCAAAACACATTTTATGTTATTTCGACTTGGATTGTTGCATTTATCACAGCGTCTAATAAAAATTTAGTATGTTATCACCCTCGTATAAGCAATTGTTGCATCAGCCTAGTGAAAATTGCCCATAATATATGTTCTTAAAGTAAAATAATTTTGTCAAAAGCACTTGCCATCTTCCGAAAAATGTGTTCGCTTAGAATCTTGGCAAATCTTGACTTTAAGACTTTTGAGACAACTACACCAATTAAAAAAATCCCGGCGTATTTATACATGTACAAATAATGTAACTTCCTGAAGGCTGGAATGAGACTCGAGCCCACGGCCCCGTGAAACTAGCACACCAGTATACCAACTGACCATAGTCCATAATAATCTGATGTGATACAATTGTATAATGTTGCGCTTAAAACCGAAATTTTAAGGCAATGTCACATTCATGTTGGATATCGGAAATAGTTCGTCACAGTTCCCATAATGCTTTGTGGTAATGTTCACAGGTCAGTTTGACCAGGCGTGTACACAATTGTTAGGCTCTTACATTATATTGAATGACATTTATAATACATTTACCTACGTGTAAGGCTCGGGACGCAAGGGGATTTCAAGTCGCATGGTTATAAAAATCAAAATACATACACCCATCAAAATTCAATATTTGATTATTTGTAATACATTGTTTTTATAGTAAGTCAACTGTTAACAAATGGACACTAATAGACGAGCTACCGGGAAAAATATTTTATAAATTAAAACATGAAAACTTGACACATGTACGATTTTAATATTCAACTGAAGACCTCATAATAAATTAATATGTTCTTTAATAAAAGCGGTCCACGTGTACTGCCGTACAAATGACGAGTTAAAAGATGTATAGCATCCCAATTCGACAGCTTAGACACATAATCGTTTTATCCCGAAGTGCAGAACAAGTCAAGCATGTCATGTTTTCATGTTATGCCCATAATATGTGAAGTTAGGCCGTATCTGATTGCGTGTGTGTTTAAGAAATCACACTCCCAAGATAAATGTGCATTTATCATATTAAAATTATTATGTTTTTAGCATCCAATTACCTGTCTGACCCTACGAAAAAGGTGGGATTTCTAAAAAACAGCTTATTAATGATAACACTGTGTAGGATGTTAAACTCATGCTACGAATGCTACCTTGTGTGGTGGCCGATTATTGTAGAAATGCAACCCTACATATGATTGCAATGGTATTCCTAAGTAATTTTACACTACATATAATTATTATAGTATATCTAAGTTATTTAAACGAAATACATTATAATAAAAATACAAATAGTCGTAATCAGCATTTTCGTATTAGCATGTTGATAAAAAAAACTACACGATGTCAAGTAACACATTGTTGGTTTGTCTAAGCAATTTCAAACAATGTAAAAGTAAATGAAATTATCGCAGAACTGGGTAATATTCCTTCTATATGTTGACATAACATCATAATTATTTGCCAACTTTGTTTCTGTTTGATTTTTCTGATTGCACCAACCGATACCACTATACCGTGAGTCTTGAAGCTGTTTAAGTACAGCAATTTTTTTGTGTCTCAATTATTATACCTATTATTTTGTTTTTCACTTGATCGTTTTTGGATGTAAGTAAGAAAACTTGTTAATATTTTTTGTAACTTTTGTAATGTGTGGCTACTACGATCACATACTTATGATGTACCACACATACGGTGTTAATCTTATTTTGCAGATCAACAATGCGTAAACCATCAGGTTACCGCGTCAGCCGAACGGTCCCCGTGCATAGTGCATTTTTTTTCATAAAAGGCAAGCGTTTCTTTGGCGATCTCAAAAACACGCGTCTGTCATGTTGTCTGCCAATCTCCAAACAGAGTTGCCGTTCCTTTTTCTTATATACAATGTCTGCCATCACAAGAAAATCCTACCAGATCCTTGCTCTCACAAACAATGTCTGCCATCAGAAGAAAATCCTACTAGATTTGGAAGGAGTTTATTTTAGTTTTTTATTATAAAAAGTAGTATCATTTTATTTCATATTTTGAAAATAATGAATAAGTAAAGGTTCATAATAAAAATAAGTAACCTAGATTTAAGAAAACGGAAAAATAACAACGGTACAATTATTGTACCAAGTGGCGAGGCTATACTCACGCGGTTGATTCGACCTCCGCGAAGAGATTGGACTTGAACCAGCTGAATCAAATAACCGCCTTCATAATCAACCACGTGATGATAGCCTTGAAACGTGGTACAACAGTTTTATTGTTTTGTTTTTATTATTATTATTTTTTCATTTAGGTCATTGTATTTTTTATGAACCTAACTACAAAATATAAAAGAAAATGATACTGCTTTTCATAATATTGAACTAAAACAACAACAACAAAAATTCCACTAAATCTGATTAGATTTTCTTGTGATGGCAAAGATTGTATTTGAGATCATTGAACGACAACTCTGCGTGGCAATTAGGTTGATTATGAAGGCAGGGATTGGATCTGGCTCTGCTGGCTCCAGTCAAATCTCTGTGTTGAGGTTGATCTAGTGACATTTAAATATATTTATATATGAATGTAATTGAATAAAATACATTGGGTCCAATCAGACGAGGTTGCCGAGTGGTTAAGGAGATGCACTGCTAATGGATTGGGGTCTCTCGCGTGAGTTCGAATCTCATCCTCGTCGAGTTATTTTTTTATTAAAACTACATTTTCATATTTGTACATATAAATATGAATGTCTGAAATAAATTGGATCCAATTTAATGGATTCTTGTTCATCAGGCTTTAATATTCATTCTTCGACAGATAGCCTTTTTTTGCTTATGACTCATTTTCGTCATAGCTGTCGATCGATATCTATTGGATGAAATGCATCATAACAATGATAAAAGCACAAACTATTTGGGCACGTAATGGCCGAGAATCAATTGGTGATAAGTTTAAGTAAAAACATATTGTACTCCGGATATTATTCCGCAATTTTTCTTTGCCTAAATAATTAATTTATTGTGAGCAGTTGTCTAACCATACGTTTTGCAATGATTTCTCTTTATATAAAATTTGCTCATATGCATCATTTATACCTCCAAATTATATTATAAACAGTTAATACATTACGTAAAAAAGAACTGCATTTACTCTGTCATGAGCCAACATATCTCAGTTTGGTATCGGTTTACATAATCTAATATGAATACATAAACACATACCTTTTGTCAATTAGTACTGTAAACTTCAAATGTACGAAGGTTATATTGTGTGCTTTAAACAATAAAGAAGTTTTGTACAACATTTTTTTTGTATAGTGGTAGTGTGAATTGTTATGCATAACTTCACTGCAAATAAGTACGTATTATCCTGAAAGAAAGCGAATACCAGCGTGTAACTACTAAATATATCATTTAATACCGATTGTTTCGGTAAGTTTATGCGTTTGTATAGTAAACAGGATATTTTCTATATCTGAAGCCCATTTATGAATATGAAGGAGAGACATTACATAAAATCAATGTATTATATTTATTAGAACAATAAATTTAATTTTGGCAATTAATTTATAGTGACTAAGTATATTACGAAACTTTAACGTATTTGTTGCAAAACTAAAGCATCGTGTCTCCGTGTCGGGTGAACAATTGTTCATTGAATAGCTATAATCGCCTAAAAGGGAACTTTTATTTGATCATCAATACGGGAAGTGCAATCAAATAGTAGAAACAAGCGTAAAACAACTCAAAATGGGTTTCTCGTTTGGTACCATTTCTTCGGAACCTTTAGTAATGTGTGTTATTTATCAATACAAGAAAGCATCTTCCGCAAGATCGTGTATATCCGCTTATACAATGCGTAGCATATTTTTTGAAGATGGAGAATGATTTTATTAAGTATGACTTAACTTGAGATTCTCTTCTGGAGCAAGGCGCACATTTTTCCATGCCAAGCAGAGCGAGTATAGAACTTATGGAATGGCGTGTAGTGAACGATTGCGTTTTACAACCACTTGTTGACAAAACTCATGTCTTCCATAAAATGCCAATGCCGTATTGAATGAATATATTCGTTTAATATGCAATTAATGTATTCTTTTCGAATACGTTATAAAGTAGAGATGTCACGCCACAAGTCGGCTTTGTTTGTTTGTTAAGTACTCACTTCTACGGTTTATTACTTAATTAACTACTTCAGTGAGTCAGTAAATGCTTTTGAAGCACAGTGGATGTTTTTTAAACAACATAAAACACAAGGGCAGTAAATCATTTTACGACAGCCATGCACAAATGAAACAATCATCATTAACAACTATATCCTCAATGCAATCAGAGTATTTAAATGAACGTGTACAAGTAAATACTTTATATGAAAAAGAATACTCGTGATCATGGTGATCCTTAGATTTTTTTGTGAAAATAATTTATTTTGATTGCTATACTGTGATGCTTACATCCGTTTAAACTTAAAAGTCTTTCGATTATACCTTGGAGATTAAGAAAAAGTAAGTTTGTTTGTGTTTATACCGGAACGCCAATAAATTGATCTTGCAAAGCGATTATTGTCAGCAGTATGCATTGCAAAATGTATTTAGTTTAAAACGTGTCACAAAATACGCCAGTTTAAAGTTCTTGATTACATCGATCTGCAACCGAATACAACATGAAACATATCTATGCTATTAAAGCAGATTTCGACGCATACAATATAAATCTGATTTAATTACAATAATGCATCCACAATTTAAGGTTAGATTGGCATGTAAGCTACAAACACACTATATGTTTGGATAAGATCTCCATCAAAACATGTAATTAAGACCTTTAAGCAATAGTCCTTTAGTGCAATTATGACATCCGCTGAAACTAACACCGCTTATGGTTAAACCTGGGAGGTTAATGTTTACATTTTGATGTGCAAAGGCGGAGATGCAGTTTTATTCATGCCAGTTTGTCAGTATGTGGTTTAATTCTAATGGCGGTCTGATCATTGACGGTTATAACAAAGCTCTTAAACGAATATTAGACTTAACTTTGTTCATTTATAAACAATGCAGTTCACACAAAAAAACAATATCAAATTTGTGTTTTCTTCCGAAAAATTATAACACAAATTCTCGCTGTAGCATGTGCAAAGTTAAAAAAGGGTCCCAAAATACGACCGTTGAGTAGTCTGTGTTGCTGTGATCTATAAAGTGTGTATTAGTTGGTTCTACAAAAGATGGCTCAGACATAAATACATCAAATATACATTTATACGATGCACTAAATATCAATAAATTTTAATTTAATGTCAATGAGTAATGTTGAATTTTAAGTTAGGTCTGTTGATAAGTTGCATACGTTATGAATGTAATCTGCAGAACGTCGTGTTAACTGACCGTTCATTTCATATTATATCTCTCAAATGTCATTTCCAGTCAAGGGCAGATAACTTAGTACTATCATTGAATGAATGTCCGATTTCATCAATCTTGTTTAAACAAAGATTTATACAGATTATTTGAGCTTTTCTAAAACGGTCTGTGATGATCGTGATGTGGAATAAATGGACATTTGCTTTGATGTTCTTTCTGTCTTGCGTTACTAGTTTTATATTCATTTACATGTAGTCTTGAAGACTCTGGGCCAACAATCATCTGGTAAAGACATTGGTTTTCGCGACATGTTTCTCGCCACAACTTGTCTGGTGTCGGGTAAATCTTCCCACTCGTCGTTCTTCTGAGTATTCTGTTGTCTCAGGACTCTCGTACGCTCTCGAAAACCCTTCTTCTTCACGTCCAATAGAATTTAGCTTCATGTTGGCATTCTAGGGCATAACACGACTTTGGTGTGCATTTGGCGGGGATGGTAGAGGAAGCAAACGACAACTGCTCATAAAATCTTGCAGAATTGACTACACTCGATTATTCTGGATGTTAAGCCTTCTATCTGCGATTGATACATAAATAAATACATAAATTTATATATTTATATGTATATATTGGCTGAACTCATCTAACTGTTCCCGTCAATGTTGAAGGGAACTCGAGAAAATGTCGTCCTTAAACGACCAGGGGCTGTATTCTGAAACTTTCTTTAATATTTTACATAGAATTTTCTAATTCTTATTTTTGTTTCACTAAGAAAGTTTTTTGTCTAAGATTTTCATCTTAGAATTTTTCTAAGACCATTCTTAGAGAAAAAACGTTCTTAGAAAATAAAACCATTTTCGTTCGTAAAAAAATTGTATTATTGACAGATTAAGCGCTTATTGCAGTTGTGCGCATGCGCGTTTACTACTGCAAAGCAAAACAATATGGCAACTTCGATGAACAATGTGTGTCATTCCAATTCGCGAGTGTTATGTGTTTTAGGGATTCAAACACATTATTTTAATTGTATATAGGACTTGATTCCATCTGCTTTGTGTTAAAGCCGATAATAATGAAATCGCTCAAACGTTCAGAGTAGAGTAACAGTTATAATTTGCATCGAATTTTATTCGCGCGAATGTGGAACGATTGTTAGAATGTTAGGTGTCTAAAAAATCTTCAATCGAAAGCAATAAAGGTGTCAAGTCTAAAAAGAAAACGGATTGTTGCATAATGGTATGTTTGGAATAATGTGATTCTATATTTATTTCATAATTATGTCATTGTGTAACCATTCGACTTCGTCACGAATAGGAATTCCCGTTTCTAAAAATAGAATATTTGACACTGAATGTAAACAGACGACAACTGTCATCAGCGAAAACAATGGCGACAAGTAAAAAGGAAAGGGAGCAAAAATTTTCCTTGGATGATTGTATTGTCCTCTGCAATTTGATGGCAGAAGATTGTGGATTGAACAGATTGAGCAACCATGAACTTTTTAAACACCGATTTACTGAAGGTAACCAATTTCAGGGCCAAAACACCAACTTTGGGAAAAGGGCCACAGCCTTTTTTTCAATGAAAAAGGACGCACTTTTCTGGTTTTGGGGAATGAAAAATACTGAAGGCAAATTGGAAATTAAGAGAAAAAATGCATGATTTTAAAGAAATTTCTGTACGGGAAAGGGACTTTTTGGTTAAGTGGAAGAAAAAAATGCCCCTTGTGAAGAAGTTTTTTTGGCCCTGAAATTATAGTTAAATGTTTCTAGCAGATTTTGCAATTGCACCATTGAACATACAGTTGTTGCTGTACGTTATTAAACGAGTAACTTTATACAAATAGTTCATCCTAGCTTAAAGAAGTTGCAATAATCAAAAGTATACTTTGATCCAAAAAGGTGCACATTCCCATTCTCTAATTCCATGAACTTAAAAATGAAAGATAATAATAATAATAACCATCAAAAATTCATACCAATTTTTTTGCTACATTTTAAAGAATAGAATCAATGCTTATAGCATTTTAATTGTTTTATGAATGAAATAAATATATCTAATAACAGGAAAAACAAGCCAGACAAAAAAGAAGTGGCCAAGCATCGCATAATCTACACGGATTACGTGAGAGACTGTGCACTGACTGGTAGTCATCAATTAATTGCATAATGAGAAATTAAATATTTATATAACAAGGAAAAGAATATTATAAATTGTAATGCTTTGTAATGCTTTACCTCTGAAATGAGTAACCAGTATTTTGTTCATATACATGTATGTCTTATACAGCGCTATAGATAACAAGCGTATTTGCGTTATTACGCAATTAAAATAACCAAAAACGTAATTAAATTCAAAATAAAGCGTACAAAAACGCAAATACAAATTTAATAACGTAATTCCCGTAAAAAACCTTGCGTCACGAAACGCAATTCTTACGAACACCAAGCGTATTTTTTAGACTGGTTATATTCCGTACAGAAATTTACTGGATAGTTTATATGCCGTCCTAAGAAGAAAAGAAGGCAGTCTTTCCAGCAGTTATCTATCTTTGGGGTATTATTGTGATTATTCGTAGACCCGTCAGATTTCTACTTTCGTTTTCTGAAATAATCAAAATGGCCACTCGTGGACGAAAAAAACGAGTCCCGACACAAACTAATACTTGACACAGGTATTTGCCCCAGAATATTCGGGAAAACTATAGCTTTTGTGCGACCTTGCTGAATGATCTGTTAGACGATGTTATAATTTCTCCAGAGAATGTTGTTTGCCCGATATTATCGGAGATTATAAACGAGGTTGTTAAACATAAAAAACACGATATGGGGAGTGTTAGCGAAAAAACTTTGTTAGAGTGGCGAAACAAACACCCGTGGCTGGTGATAGAAAGTGGAGTAATAAAATGTAAAGTATGCACAGACATGAAAAGTAAATTAAAACTAATAACTGTATGGGCAGACGAAGGTTCTCCAAACGTTCAGTACTCCGGTATTACGAGGCACACTGCTAGTGCAGAACACAACAATGCGGTTATTGCTTGTGAGCAAGATAAACAATTACAGACAATAAGCAGCCAAGAAGTAATTGCTGATGTCAGTGATGTCTGTGAACTTGTTGATGATGTTGACAAAAAATTGTTCAATACGGTTTATTATGCTGCAAAAATGGAGATACCCTCAAGCACCATAAACTCCCTTCTGGATTTACAAACCAAAAATGGACTTAACATCAAATACACTAATTTGAGCCCCGACACGGTTTCAGAAATCCAGACTTCTATTGAGCATGTACTACGTGAGGGACTTGTGAATGATATAAAGTCATCTCCTGTTTTCGCCATGATGTTGGATGAAAGTACAGATCTGACTGTAGACAAGAGACTTAGTATATGTGTTCGGTAATATTTTTGAACATTATATAATTAATTTGAAATTTCCAACAGACAGCTATTGAATTAAAGCATTAGAAAAGAGAAATCAGTTGTAACAATTAAAAAAATATTTTCACATAGAAGCTAATTCTATTTTTTTTTGTTACATCACAGGATTATGATAAAAATAAACAATAAAAGTGAATAAGTAAGTTATTTTTATGAACATAAAATAAATTAAATATTATCTCAGATAAAAATATATTTTAAAACAATTATTGTATAATTAAATATTAAATAGAATAAATATTATCATGGATAAAAATATATTTTTAAACAATACATCATAAACATTATCTACATGATCTAGAATATCCTTATTTTTTTTTTAAATATTTCACAACACGGGCGTCACTGAAACTCAAATGTGTCAGTACACTTTGTGATGCCCCCCCCCCTCGAGAAAAATATTATTAACAAAATATCAAACTACACACCCACCCCTAAAATTGCTGGTCATATTACATCTGACCCAGCTGATATGACCAACAATTTTAGGGTTGGGTATGTAGTTTGATTATTTTTTTAAAATAAAAGTTTTGTTAAATAATTTTATTCAATTAAAAGTATAATAGTGTATTGATCTTATTATTCAGATATATCAAGGCAGGAGAACCCGTCACAAATATGCTGGTTAATGTTCATCTAGAAGATGGTACTGCACACACTATCATGAACTGTGTAGCACATGAATTTGAAAGGCATGGTATAGACCTTGCAAACTGTACATCATTAGCCACGGATGGGGCTGCTGTTATGCTAGGTAAACATAAGGGTGTAGGACAGCAATTGGTCAGCAAGTACTCTCCATTCTGTATCCAGACACATTGTATGGCTCATAGGCTAAACCTGGCATGTACAGATTCTATCAAGAAAAATGACTTTATGATAAAACTCAGAGAGAAATTCAGTTCTTTGTACTCGTTTATAAGTGGATCAAGTAACAGAACATTGGCACTTAAGAAGATTCAGGAAATACTCGAAGAACCTGAGATAAAGATCAAAGAGCCTTATTCTATTCGCTGGTTGGGTTTGAAAAATGCAGTTTCAGCTGTGTTCGAGTCGTTTGGGTCTGTTTTGGCAACATTGTCAAAATTCGCTGCAGAGAAGAATTCTGTGGCCAAGGGACTCCTGAAGTATTTCAGCTCATACAAGGTTGCCCTAGCAATTGCCTTCATATTGGATGTTCATAATGAGCTAGCAGTACTAAGCTGTGAGTTACAGAAGAAAAATCTTCTATTCAGTGAAATCAAACCAGTGATGGATGCAACTGTGTCCAAATTGTCTTCTATGGAAGCCACAGATGGAAAGTGTTTGACATCAATGAAGACTGATATAGAGATAACAGATGATGGAGCTTTCTTTTCTGGAGAAAAGCTGAAGTACCATGATAACATGGGAAGTGAATTTGCTACCGTGAGGAAAGACTACATCAAAAGGATGAAAAAGAACATCAGTGACAGGTTTAGGAAAACAGACAGTGATCACTATAATGACTTTTGTACTTTGTTTGAACCCCAGCAGATAAACATTTCCACACAGGAGGAATGTTATGAAGCACTCGAGTCTTTGTCCACCTTCTATGGCTACGAGAAAACAGTGAAAGTGATTGACGGCAACCTCATTGAGGGACTACAAGAAACAGTGAGAGTAGTTCAGCCTCTAGTAGACCCAGCCAAGGTCCAGGACGAATGGCCGAGATTTCAGGGTATGGTGAAGGGAGCTTATGCTGATATGCCCACTAATAAACTTTGTAAGAGGGTAATACTACTGCACAATGACATTATACCCAATATAGCCAAGCTGGCAGCAATAGCCCTCTGCCTGCAACCTACCAGTGTTGAGTGCGAAAGAACATTTAGCACACAGAACAGACTCAAATGCAAACAAAGAGCTTCCCTAGGAAATGAAGCATTAAACACTCTCATGACAATTTGTATGCTGGGGCCAGACATATCAAAATATGATCCCTCACCAGCTGTCATTTACTGGCTTAGGCAAAAAAGGAGAAGGAAGCCTAGACTGCAGAGTGCATACAAGCCAAGAGCTAAGAAACAAAAAACTTGCTGACTTGGCTTGAATTTACTCTGGAGTTTGCATCCTATAAGAGTTGCATAATTTTGTTAAGAACTAGGTAAAGCTGACAGATATAAGCTAAATGTTATATTGAAAAAAAACAACAAAAAAACAAGACAGTTGCTACAAATGTTGATTTATTTTTCGCATATATGATCAGGCAGATCTTGAAGTGTACAATTTAAGTTTGTTTGTTGTTATGTACATGTACCTTTTTTTAATTCCATTTGAATAAATAATGTGGTAACCTTAGTTGATTTTAATTATATTATATATGTCATTCCTTCAATTACCCAATTGAGTTAAAAAACCGGGGGTGAAAAACCCAAATAAGCTCAAAAGTAGGGGGTGACAATTTTTGCTAAAACTCTATTGAATTTACAAAAACCCTATTGTTGTCAAAAACAGGGGGTTAATT
Organism: Dreissena polymorpha; assembly: GCF_020536995.1. Taxonomy (NCBI): domain Eukaryota; kingdom Metazoa; phylum Mollusca; class Bivalvia; order Myida; family Dreissenidae; genus Dreissena; species Dreissena polymorpha. The sequence goes on along the minus strand of NC_068364.1, from coordinate 46,368,017 downwards.
ACCCTATATACCCCAAAAGTTATCTAAAGCGCTGGTCTTATATATCACTTTGAAAATGAAAAGTACATGTATCAACAAAATTGAGACTTATTATGTCATTTTTAACAATGTAGCCACTGTTTAATTTTGCTGTCAAGTAAAAACCTGTTCGTAATGATGTTTCAATACACCTTCAAAAATTCAGTTGTTTGAATTAAGTCATTACCGCATACTGATAGTAGCAAGTTTAAAATTATACAAGAGTAAAACTCTGATTTAAGTTTGGAATAAATTCATACATGTTATTATATAATTTTAACCACACATTCATAAATTCTTGAATGAATTTTTTAATTTAAGGAGGAGGTTGTTTGCAAAAAAATCTCGACATCGTGACAAAGGCGATCATGAACGTCATAGGCATTGAGTCGCCTTCAATCGCTGGTGCTAAAGGTGTGGCACTTGACTCCAGCTTCAGTCAGTTGGAGACTTTATCAGCTGTGTATGACACTTATTTATAATCTTTTAAGTAAAATGCAGATAAACAGTATACTTCTGTTTTATCTTTTTTATATATGATTACGCATTTAATGTTCATACTCATTAATGTAATATTCAAGACAAACTACAAAAAGCACATGCACAATCATAAAACAAGTTCAGTTTTATCTATTTCCTGCTTAAAAACATCATACAAAAACAAGTGCAAAAAAACATTCAAAACTGCTAACCAAGAATTTTCTAAAATGCTTCATTGATTTTTTATTAGCAAAATTATTTGAGCGCTTACATATACGCTTCATGAAACAAACTATTTTCAGAGCAATACCTTCCCATGAACAATACTTTGAAGTGGTTTCAGGGCCAAGTCAAACAGTGCATTATGGTAGCAGGTAATACAAAAATATATTTTCATAATAAAAGAAAATAAAAACAAAACAGATAAATACATAATATTATCATATGTTTGGTGTATACAAATTATCATTTGCAGTCAAGTATTTTTTGACAATGCCTTTCAACATGTGATTGGTATTATAATTAACAAACATAATTTTTATCATACTAAAGAATAACTCATTTAAAAAAATACCAATGTTATTTTGTACAAAATATAGGGCAAATACTCTTTATCTTATTGCTAATGTAAGGGGAAATACTCCTCCAGTCTTGTGTGAATGAAAGGGAGACAATTGAGAGTGTTGGGGAGCACCTGTTTTTTGACAAATAAATATCAGAAAACTCATCAGTGTTTTATTAGATTTAACAATTGCTATATTCAATATAAAAAAAAAACTTCAAGTTTCCGCTTGTTGATACTAAATTAAGTATATAATCCTAAGCACATTTATTTCTTCAGTTTAGTACATATGTCAAAGTATGACTAATGAATTCTCTTTGTCAGATGTCACTGCAGCTGCCACAGAAATGACCAATTTCAGGAGCAACTGAAAAGAAAAAAGATCATTCTGGAAATTAAGCTGTTAACGCAAAGGTTGCAGTCACAAAAAATGTGTTTTTGTTAACGTTAACTTTTATTTTTGTAATCAAAATTCTTAGTCCATAAAAGAATTAAATACTTTTTAAAAAAGCATTTTTTTTTCATGAAAATATAATACATTTTTTTATTCAGAAAACAAGTTTGAAAGCATGAAATGCGTACATATTTATTATGTTTGAAAAAACGTTTACAGTATACAATAATATATAGACTCTTCTAAAAATCACATTTATAAACAAATGTATGGACTTCATTTTTCATTTGTATATTTTGTACAGTTGTGTCAGTATTACTGACAAGTTTAATTCCGTTTAATAATTTAGAAGTACGATAAAATGGTCTTCATTTATACATTCATAGTTATTGTTCTTTATTGTTGAAAGATACATACTTTTACAGTTCGATAGTTATATTGTATTGCCAAAAATTGGTAACAAGTTTATGCTATTTTTTACTGTTAACTGCAATGATAATTAACATCAAAGAAATCTTATACATTTAGAAGTTTGTAAACAATGTACATGGGTTGTTTACTCTAATGTGTATATTGATATTCACTCTTATGTCCATATTGAAATTGTTAAGTCATTAATTTAATTTGTTTTTCCGTACCTTAGTTAAAATATGTTAGTGCTTCAATATCCCTGTATCGCAGCCCATTCTGAATGCAATGGTAAGGTACTTTTTGCTGCATGTTGTCTGGTATATCATACCCAATCATTGGAATGTTCTTTTCAAACGTTATGCAAATCTCCACATGCCATGATAACTCTGTAAAAATGAGTAAAAATGGCATTACTTAATACTACATATAACAGTGTATTATGATTATGTTGTTATTTCATTTCAAATAAATGTGATATATATAGCTAGCAGCTATGTCTCTCGGCCCCAAAACCTGTATAATCAGCAATGTCTCATTCAGCACACATTTTATATACTTGTTTTGGCTTTATCAGATGTAAATGAACACACATTTTAAAGACTTGTTTTGGCTTTATCAGATGTACATGAACACACATTTTTAAGACTTGTTTTGTCTTTATCAGATGTATATGGACACACATTTTTAAGATTTGTTTTGTCTTTATCAGATGTAAATGGGTACACATTTTTTAGACTTGTTTTGTCTTTATCAGATGTAAATGGACACACATTTTTAAGACTTGTTTTGTGTTTATCAGATGTAAATGAACACACATTTTATAGACTTGTTTTGTCTTTAGCAAATGTAAATGCAGTCGTCGAAATTCGCACTAGTCCGACAGCAAAAAACTAGTATTTTTTTCTTTCGGGCTTGTAGGAAATCCAATAGTACAAGCCAGACGTCCTTGTAGAATTCATTAAACAGAAAACGAGTTCCACTTTCATTTTCAATATTTGTAAACAAATTTTGAGCCCCTTAAATCAAGAGCCGCTTATGTTTTAACACACTGCGCACACATGCTGGGCCATCAGCCGATAATTCGATTACTGCGCATAAAGCGCATGGTTTTGTGATTCCCGAATTACTATTATGTAAAATAAATGTTTTGCGTTGCGTTCGGGACACAGAGAGTAATGGCCGAACAGTTGTCATTCAAGAACGTCGTTGAGGAATGCGAATCTGAGGTTTTTGTGATTGACGCATTTGTCAACTGGCTTTTTGTAGAATAACCTGGCACTTAATTGCTTATATATTTGCGGATGGTTCAGGTTTGCTCTCTCGTTCACGTGGATATATGGGATAACTTTCTGCTAATTTGTTTACCTAAACTTTATGTATATATTTATAATTGTGAGTTGATTGAAATCCGTGTGTGATATTAATTTCTTCTTATTTCAGGATCCGAAAGAGGCTGGCTCAGATGACGAGGAAGCTAACTTGGATGAGGATGAAATTAATAAGAGATTTGCATTGTATTCTAAAGATTAAATAAATAAATGCTTCTTTGGATGTTTTATGTTATGTTTATCTGCATTTTTAACAAAAATGTTTGGGCCAGTAAAATCTGACTCGGGCTTGTTCAAATTCCCATAGTTCTAGCCCGACTTGCTTGTAGATTTAAATCTCAATTTCAATGACTGTAAATGAACACACATTTGTAAGACTTGTTTTGTCTATGTCCATACCTTAGTTAAAATATGTTTGCGATACAAAATCCCTATATCGAAGCCCATTCTGTATGCCATGGTAAGGTACTTCCTGCTGCATGTTGTCTGGTATATCATCCCCAATCATTGGAATGTTCATGTCTTTGCATATGTTATGCAACACTCCACATGCCATGATAACTCTGTAAAAATGACATTAATTAACACTACATATAACAGTGTATTATGACTATGTTGTCATTTTATTTCAAATAAATGTGATTTTTATGTTAAATCATCATTTTTATCATTGTAAATTTGTAATAACCAAAGGATCACACCTTATAGATAACACTGCATACTGAATCATGCTATATTTATGGTATTGGTAATGATGATTTAGGTATACATAACTAAATAATGTTTGTTTCAATCATATCATTTGTTTACATTATTCAATGTTGTTGTGTTTTTTTTGCAATAAATTAATTACTTACTGGCAAGCCTTTTCAGGTTTCAAACGAATTTTGCCATGCAGCACTCCCCATCTTCTTTTCAGTTGGCCTATTTCTCTTTCGACTTTTGATCTTGTTATTTTGTCAGCTCTGTGATATCAAATATACATTTAATAAAATCCAGCAAAATTATTTTTCTGATTATACTTTTTAAATTACAATCATTGTGTGATATTATTGCACTATATAAATACTTAATTTATTATTGCTTGTATTTAAACACCTCATTACATAAACATCTTATATATTGCCATGGATTAAGTTTCAAACATACATACAAAAACACTCACCATAACCTGTTATTGTTTTATTTACTTGTGCTCACCAGCTACATGCCCACGCTCAAACAATTGAAATACCCCACTCTCCCTCAGAATCCGGCTGTCATGCGTTGAACCTGGCCACCGCGCAACTAAGTCGATTAGTCTGTCTTGACCATTGAATATCACCTAAAATTAAACAGTTGTGGTAGTTTGTGTGTTTTGAACATCCATTTTTTGCCAGTGATTCTATGTATTATTATTATTAGTTTATTACAGTCTCATCAGCATATATACAATCACAACATACAATAAAAACATAAGCATAATAATAAAATGCTGCCGATTGGAATTATCGAGTTATAAGAAACTAGAAAATTATATAACAAAGAATCATCATACACTTATAGTGAAATGAAAGGGAGCTAACCCCTGAGTTCAAATTACAGAGACTGTAACATGAACTACAGAGTTTTATCTCGTCCAAATACCATAAAGTTATATAGTCTCCACTTAAGTCTGGAAATCAGTTAACAATAAAACAGCTTTGTACAATCTTAGAGTTTTGAGAGTAATTCACATATAGCACAGTACAGTTAAAGACTATATAACATAATAAAAGTTTGATTATGTCACTGTCAAATGCATCATTTTATTAAATAAGTTAAACACTGGAATCATAGATATTCAATTAAATCCTGTATACAGACACATGAGTGCATAATGAAAATTGGAGAACTATGTATGAATGTAGGCAGTAGACTTCTATATGTAAAAGTAATGTATACAATTCATGAATTGCTATTTTTTACCTGGGTATTGATGTAATGATATCCCATTCTGTTTACATAAGCATCCTCATTGACATGCGGAGCTTGAATTTGGACTTGCGTGCCATCAACCACGCCAACAACATTGGGAAAGTTGGCTATGCCTTGGAAGTCCGTCTTCACCCTGGTTACATCATGCATGTTGATTGGGAATGAAATGTGTCTTGACAGTGTTTCCCTGTTAGCCAGCATCTCTGTGAATTGTGACACAGCTCTTGACTCAGATGGCTGTGACAATTTATGTATGTCTCCTTCATTAATTTGAAAGTAACCTGACGCAAAATAGCGTAGGGTAACAAGTATTTTCTCTAAAGCAGAGACATTTCTTTGGCCAAGTCTTCTTGGCGATAAGCGATCAACGTATTCCTCGTTCAGCCGATCAATTCCATTCTTATCTAGACGATATCGTTGAACAACCTCCATGTTTGTGAGGTTTTCATATGTATCGAGGCTTTCATTCATATCTACAAGTCAATAAATAAAAAAGTTTTATATCCATATCATCTTACTTGTAAAACAATACACAAATAATAATATAAGAAATATTGTGTAGTGTTCTGAGAAAACTGGGCATAATGCTTGTGAGTAAATTGTCATCCCAGATTAGACTGTGCAGTCCGCACAGGCTTATCAGGGACGACAATTTCCGCTTTATGGAATTTTTCGTTAAATGATGTCTCTTCTTTGCGAACATCCAGTTTAGGCGGAAAGTGTCGTCCCGGATTAGCCTGTGCGAACTGCACAGGCTAATCTGGGACGACTCTTTAGGCACATGCATTATATCAGTTTTCTCACAACGTGACACAATAGTGTAATAATAAATTTTAATTTACATCAGCGTTTACATTTGGGGAAAAAATAATCATAAACACATGATAGTGGGATGCAACGGTTTGTAATTTCCTCATTAGGTGGGGTTTCATTTGTCGGGTCAGATATGAGTGTTTATAGGTCTATTAGATGTTCACATCTTATACACATGTTCATTTCATAGGTAATGAGTATAATGGCATAGCCATCCAATTAAAAATTTAATATGAATAGTTCAACAAACAATATAAACAACGCTAGGATGACAATAACTAACAAGAGTGCCAAACTGTCACAAGATACGCCCGTTCGAAGGTTTTGGTCACCATGCTCAATGCTTGAAATGCACCAAGTGACCTCGAGACCTAGTTATTGACCCGGCATGACCCACATTTGAACTTGACCTAGATATCATTTAGACGTAACATCTGACTAAATTCGGTGAAGATCAGATGAAAACTACTTCAATTAGAGAGCAGACACCAAGCTAAATGCTTGAAATGCACTAAGTGACATCGTGACCTAGTTTTTGACCCGGCATGACCCATATTTGAACTTGACCTACTTATCATCTAGACACAACTTCTAACCAAGTTTGGTGAAGATCAGATGAAAACTATTTGAATTAGAGAGCGGACACTCATGTCGACGACGCCAGCCCGCCAAGGGTGAAACTATAATACGTCCCGTTTTTAAAATCGGGTGTATACAAATCAACAAGGGATAAAATTGTCACAAAACCAGGTTTTCAATTTGAAACAAGTCGACTAAATCTCAATGAATTATGACTTTGGTTACCATTCATAAGAATGTGTTTATTAAAAAATGCCAAAAGCACAGCCAAAATATTCACTGTTATAGCTAGGTTTGTAAGTTTTCAAATAGACAGAGTCAGACTCCAAGCTAAATTACAATCATAATTATTTAAAAGACATGCTTCCATGTAACAGTACAGTTATATTGAGTCCTGGCATCGCAAGGTTATACTACATGTTGGTGAAGGTATGTGGCTGTATGATTTTATCTAAATACTGTGCATTCATATAATTACCAAACATAATTTAGAGCAAACAGTTGTAAGTTACAAATAGTTTTGGAAACATGGTTACTGGTGATGACGAGCTTAAATAAAATCTAGACTACTTTGATACAATGTATTTTGAGCTTCAAAAGTGTACTTTCATTTTTATCAGATTATTTATCTTTACTAATTGGGTGCAGGATAAAACATAATAGGTGTCTTTAAATGGTCTTTACAAACAATCCACATACCTTTAATATTGAAATATGAATAAATCGAAATAAAAACCCCATGACATTCAGCCACTGCAGAAAATCCACCAACTAATTTGATCAAAGAGGTACAGTAAAAAGAGGAACAAGACAACATCAAAGATTTGGAAGCGCTATAAGTGGTTAGGTATGGGAATACATGTGATGATTAATGAAGTACTAACAATGTGGGAAGCGCTGAAAGTGGTTAGGTATGGGAATACATGTGATGATTAATGAAGAACTAGCAATGTGGATGTGCTACAGTGTTAACCGGGTACACCACGCACTCTCTAACTACTACTATGGCTATCAGGAAGAAAAAATATGACATTATTCAAAGTGAAATTTTGTGTTTCATCTTTTTCTTTGAAATTGAGCAGAATGTGTTAGGTACAGTTAGAGAATGCTCTAGGAGGTATGTCATGGAACAATGCAGAGTTCAGGTAAGTTACAGTGGTACTGAAATTAGAAGCAATTACACACAAACGCATACTAATAAAAGCTAGAAAATATATTCCATTCAGCATGCAATAGTATACACTGAGATATACAAGAATACATTCTGAACTGACATCATCTGAAGCTGCATTGTTTAGAAAGACGACTGTTTAAAAATATACTTTAAGACATAGTAACGATAAAGTTGACGAAATGCTGCATTTCTTTCGATGATATGAGAAAGAATTGAAAATTTCCTTGTGTATAAGCATAAAATCAATTTAAAAAATTGATTTTAGGTTGATGACAATGATAAACAGTTGCCTTTCTATAGTACCCATGCACAGTGAAAAACTCATGTACCTGTGGAAATCATGATTAGATTGAAGGAAAAATGAAACTTACCAATAAACATGTTGTTAAAAATAACTCGTTTCAAAAATCGCGAAAAAAATAAACCCGATGAAAATATCGCAAAATAAAACTGGATAAAAATATTGCATAAAAATATTGCATGTGTTAATCGGTTGCATGTCTCCAATCAGACCTGACTGATATATAATCTATATACTACCTCTGACCAAGTTTGGTGAATTCAACTTGAACTAGAGCTTTGTCACTGAATGTGACTTATACCCCCATACCACTTTGACGCAGGATAAAAAGTTGTTTAAAAGTTTCGGATGAATACAATTTGAATTAGAGTCCGGACAAAGTGGCGCCGTTGAAAATGCACTAATTGACCCTATGACCTAGTTCTTGACCCGACATGACCCATATTCGAACTTGACCTAGATATCAACTAGATGCAACTACTGACCAAGTTTGGTAAAGATCGGATGAATACAATTTGAATAAGAGTCCGGACAAAGTGGCGCTGTTGAAAATGGACTAATTGACCCTATGACCTAGTTTTTTACCTGGCATGACCCATATTCGAACTTGGCCTAGATATCAACTAGATGCAACTACTGACCAAGTTTGGTGAAGATAAGATTTATACAATTTGAATTAGAGTCCGGACAAAGTAAAATGCACTAATTGACCCTTTGACCTAGTTTTTGACCCAGCATGACCCATATTCGGACTTGACCTAGATATCAACTAGATGCAACTACTGACCAAGTTTGGTGAAGATCGGATGAATACAATTTGAATTAGAGTCCGAAAAAGTGGCGCCGTTGAAAATGCACTTATTGACCCTTTGACCTAGTTTTTGACCCGGCATGACCCATATTCGAACTTGGCCTATATATCAACTAGATGCAACTGCTGACCAAGTTTGGTGAAGATCGGATGAATACAATTTGAAATAGAGTCCGGACAAAGTGGCCCCTTTGAAAATGCACTTATTGACCCTATGACCTAGTTTTTGACCCGGCATGACCCATATTCGAACTTGGCCTAGATATCAACTAGATGCAACTGCTGACCAAGTTTGGTGAAGATCGGATGAATACAATTTGAATTAGAGTCCGGACAAAGTGATGCCTTCCGCCCGCCGCCCGCCGCCCGCCCGCCGCCCGCCCGCCCGCCAAGGGGTTTCACATAATACGTCCCGTATTTTATACGGGCGTATAAAAATGAAAACCAAAACAATAACATCACGTTTTTTAAGAAATTCAGTATAAAACTTTAAAAGTGCAAAATGGTAGTAAATTAACATGTAAAAACTTACACTTTCTCCAATTTAAGAATTGTTACCAATTTATAAATCCATACAGTTTGATAAAATTATGAGCATTTAACTTGAAAGCACAAGAGATGATGTGCTTTTGAATCGTTATGTTTCTATTTACATTGGAAACGTTCATTTAAAATTTTCCAAGATGTAAACAAACGGATAAGTCCGCCATATTTGTTGTGACGGAAATGTCTCTAAGGAGGTTTCGTCATTATACAGTTTCGTAATAGGAAAGTGAAGGTTTCGACAAAGTAATAAATTGTAGGATGATAATAACTGTAAACATATATTGTGGTGAATTTGTTTCCACATTTTAAATGCGTGTGTACACTTGTAAACGAGAGATGGATATTTATGTTACGTTAAATATTTACATATTAGTTGCTTTAACGTCATTTACAATGTAAACATTGTTTAACGATGTTAAATTTAACTTACCTGTGATGGTTTGACGTGAAATTTGAGCTTTGTTTTTATAAATCAACACAAAATGGAGGATAAAAAATTTCTCTAAGAAAATTCTATAAGTTTTAGACAGGTGTAGAGGTTTCTAACTTTCTTAGTAAAATTCGGCAACTCTTAGAAAAATCTAAGATATTAGAACGTTTCTTAGACAAAAACTAAGAAAATATTACAGTTATAGCAAAAAAACTTAGAAAAACGTGAATTCTTAGTAAATATTTTGTCTAAGAAAGTTTCAGAATACCGCCCCAGTTCGTCCACTAAACGGCGATTTTTTAATCGTTATCACGTTTTTTAGTTATTTCCTTTTTTATTTTGTTGAAATATGTACCGATCATCCGATTCATGCTGGTTATCGATTTAATTTTATCGTTTTTTTTACATAATCGACCGTTTTTCCGCGTAACTCTTTAAACATAATACTATCCCATTACTCGACTAAATAATGTTCAGTGTTTGAAAACAAAATGAACTGAACATAAATGCTAAAAAGCTGATCTCGCGTGTGGCTTTTGTTGTTCACTTTTATCTTAGTGCCATCCATTAAGAAAGTATCCGCACATCCGGCGTGAGCAATGCGGTGTTGGAAGACTTAAAAAAATTGACTGTTAGGTGATCTTTACATTGTTTGTACAAAAGTCTCAAGTGTTAAGTCATTATTTATTAGTTTAATTAACCTTTACTTAATTTTTCTTATTTGTGGAATGCGAATGATGGAAACAATAATAAGTCTTATAATATGATATTTGTCAGTATTGGGTTACAATTCCGATAAAAAGAGGCAATTATTCATGTAAAACTATCCATGTAATATTTGATATTTTATAAAGATATTGTAATTTAATACGTACAATATATCTCAATAGATTTAATTCGGAACTCGTGCGCTGTGGGTTTTTCCGATTTCTGAGCGATTTCTAGTAATGACCAGTAACGTCGATATCCAATTTGCTTCCCATTAAGTAGTGGATAAAAAGTATTTAAACGTCAGTAGGGTTTCGTTTAGGAAATGTCAAAATTAAAGTCTTTTGTTGTTATTTCTATAACTATTAATATTAATAATTACACATAACAAATCCACCACTGATTTACATGCATGTTTAATACAGGATTAAAGTCTAAATACACCGTTAAGATGTAAAGCCGCCTAAACGACTGGGTCCAGTAGCTAACATCCTTAAAAGACATGAAAAACAGACTTAACAGCTTTCTGGTTATGAAGGAACCTATACAAACTGCTTGACATATGAAATATTGTTTCTAAAAATCATTATTCATGTTCTTGTTTTTTCTGCATGCTTTACAGATAAAGCAAATAAACGTAATGTATGGTGAAGCTGGTTAGTGATGTGCCTTCTAATATTAAGGTATTAGTATTTAGCGAATAATTTATTTTCTTTACTGTTCAGATTAGATTAAAGCAAAGCATCAAAATAGAGCTATATCATTAGACTTATAAATATCCAACTGATATTGAACGATATATTAGTTTCAGTACTACGAATGGACTGAGGATAGTAAGGTTTTTTTTGTACTTGTCTGTGTGATTTTAACTATATTTGAATAGTATAATATATACAGGATGGAGTCAATGTCTTGGTAGATACTTCCTTTAAAAATGTATGCCCAGGCCTACGCAAAGTATACTACTATGCAATGATATAGTTAAGTGACCGAAGCTCTGTACATGCTACATCATATCTTGTTATAAAGTATTCTTACATATTAAACACGATCGAGAAAAGTTCATCTAAAGACAAATTATTGGATCATGTTTTTTTTATCAAATATAACGAACGTTTGAGCAGAAAAGGTGGTGTTTACTATTCAGCGATTAGATAAATCATTGATTCACTTTCTTTTAAAATATGTTAGTCAGCTTTTGTTTGTACTTACCGCGCGTGCTCAAATATTGGATAAACTCAGACTGGAGAGTTCCGAATAACAACAATTTGGCACACACGTTGTCGCTTACAAAAATATAAATGTGTGGTCATTTCGAATTGATTGTAATTTATATCAATAGGTTGTCTGTTTAATAACTTATAAAGGTGGTACGATAACGACCCTTTTCTATTACAGATAATTATTGCAAACATCCCCTGATATCAAGCCACATAGGTATTTTATTCTTACCATGGAGCATGTCACAAATGTGTCGTTATCAGACCGTCGTTTCTGTACGAAAGCAGTGATATCCATGCGGTCACCAACTCTGCTCTGTCCTTAATATAGCCAATAAGATATTTTGCCTCAGGTTAGGTAGCATTCTGAGTTGTGAGTATGCTTGTTTATCTGCATTCCTAACAAAAACATTTACTTCGTTGCGGTTAAACAATGTTGCTCTGATGCCATCCACATCCGCCAACAATTGTTCAATCTGTCAATCAGTATCTTTTCGATGCATTCCAGAATACTTATAATAATCGCGCTGAAGGCTCGTAACGACCGATAGTCAATTTGTGATACGTTTAAGTTAAAACTTAGGGGAGTGTACTTCGGACAAAGCGCAATTTTACTTTACCTAAATAGAACTTTCATTTTGAGCAGCAGTTAAGGCGTTCGTTTTGTAACGCTTTCTCATTATATAGAATTTTGATCGGTCATAATATGAGATATGATTAATAATTCTAATAATATAATAATAGGTACAATTATAAACGTAACCACGACAGACACGTTAAAAAGAAATTCATGCGCTCTGTCATAAACCCACATATCTCGTTGTGGTATCGTTTTACATCTTCTTTTATGCATTAACAATTATAATAGGCCAATTTATTTGTCAATTACTATTAACTTTAAATGTAAACAAATCATAGTGTGTGCTTAAATAGATAAAGAAGGTCTGTACAGAATACATGTTGTATACCTATAGTCTAAATTTAGTATTACACTGCAGATAAAACGTATTATTGCTAATCTGAATGAAAGCTCATAAAATTTTACTTTGTATGGAAGTGTAACTCTTGAATATAGTTTAATAACGATCGATTTGGTATGCTTTTTCTATATCTATAGCCAATTTATGAATATCAGCGAGGTAAATAACATAAAATCAATGCATTATATTTATTAGTCCAATACATAAAATGATTTCTTTTGGTCCACCGGGTGCACCAATTGTGGATTATTGCCATGTTCCATATGAGTCAATAAATACAAGTTTAAGGCAGTTTAAAGTACTTAAAGTGCCTGATGTTATGGATAAAGCATTTCTATTTGGGCAACTTGTCGATAAAGCACTACCAAACCATTCTCTTTTAATATGGAATATACTGTTTGATGTTTATTGAAACTATGATGAAAAGAAACAATCCATTTCAATGGAGAAAACACATTTTGAAACAAAAAAATGTTAATGCAACTGTTTGTCTGATATTGATGTACGAAATAAGATTGTACATACACTCAATTACTCAGCTGGAGAGCTAAGTTATGTTTAAAGATACTATTAATACAGCTTACGATGAGTTTGTCAATCATGTTCACGGGGATATGTATGAAAAGTTACAGCATAAGGTTTTTACTGTGTCTTTCTCTGGTACCACAAGGAAGAAATTTAGGCCAAAAGAGCCTTGGTGGTCTGATCACTTAGCAATGTTAAGGACAAATATGTGTAAGGCAGAACACAATGATTAAAATTTAAACCAAATGAAAAACCACATTATGAACATATATATATGCTCAGAATGTAAAACATTTTGATAGTGGTGTCCAACGGGCTAAGAGGCATTTTGTCTATCAGGCCCAGCTTGACTTGGAATCTACAGTAAATGCTTTGTCATGTTCATTTTGGAAATCTCTTGGCAAAATAGGGATAGGAAGTCAACGATTGAAGAAAATGCCATTTGAGGTAAAATTGGCCGACGGCTCCGTTTGTAATGACTCCAACGTTGTTCTTGAAAAATGGGGATCTGACTTCAGAATGCTTCTGACTGAACCCAGAGGACACAACCGATAGTAGTAGTAGATATAATGTTGATAGTTCAAATTCTGTTGGGAATATAGATAAAGACTCTGTTTTTGATACATTGATAGATATTGAAGAAGTTCTTAAATGTATTCTAGCAACAAAATCTGGAAAAGATCCTGGTTATGACCAAATACCTAGTGATTTGTAAACGATTGATGGAGCTCTATTAATGTTACATAGTTTATAAAATAGATGCGTTATTAAAAGTAAAGTGCCTAGTGCTTGGTCAAAAGGAATTATATCGCCTTTATACCAAAGTCGTCAACAGCAGATCCGAGAGATCCTATGTCTTAATGTGGAATAACACTCGCCCCTCCTATGTATAATATATATTGTAGTGTATTAAATAATCGTATCGCACAACGGTGTTCAATAGAAAATGTTATTAATGATAAACACAATGATTTTATTAAGGGAAAGAGCACTATTGATCATGTCCATGCTTTGTTATTGAAACCAGAATATTGAAAAGGTTGTCTAAACGTTCACAGCCTTTATTGGCTGTTTTGGGTGAAATGGGCTGGACACCACCAATAGTTTAACAATTGGGATCTGTTTGTAGACAGCATTTCATAAATGTGAATATGGATGAATCTTGAATTAACAACAAAATGTATGATTGGACAAAATCAACATATGTTCGAAATGGGTACACCAAATTAAAGATGTGTGTAAACGATCTTCAATGTATGATATTGTAGATACACCATTAGGTAATATTAAAATGTTATAAATGTTATAGAGTCTAAATTATTATAAAAGGAAACAGTTAAATGGACAAATTTAGTTAATAGACAATCTGGACAAAGGGGTACAGGACTTAATAAATAAAGGAGTTATACAGTATTTTAAAGTAGACTTTGGTACTGAAACATATATTAGCGGTAAAATATCATTCAATTATTGCAGTGCTTTAACAAAATTTAGCTGTGGTGTGGCGCCGCTTAGGATAGAGACCGGTCGGTATGAACATATAGAGCTATGTAAAAGAACTTGTTTCCATTGTACAGATAAGATCGAGGATAAAATACATGTACTCTTTCATTGTCCCTTGTATGTTGATGCAAGGAAAATTCTAATGAATAATTTGTAAATCCTGATAATCATGCCATGTCAGCTTGTTCTACAGAGAATGTTATGTATTTATCAGCCAAAACCTGCTATTGTATAATTCATAAAAGGAAAAAAATGCATCTACTCAAAATAGGTTTAACACTATAATGAGACCTACTTTTGAGTATTTTGTCCTTTTATTATTATATCCACAGTTGTAACATGCTAGGTATTGCAAAATAACTCCTTTAAATGGTGTGCACCCAATCTTAGGAGAACAAATCGTGTATAAAGTCACACAGCTTGTTATGGAAAAACTGGGTAGGGCTGCTTATTCCTTCGGAAAAAGTATGTGCCGGATTTATGTTCTGCTAAATATGGCTATATCAGTCTGGAGTCACCGTTCATGGGTGTTTTCTTAGTTTTTTTTTTAATTGATATGGTTTTAAAATGTAAGCAATGCCACTATAATCTTATTTAACAGGGCCTGTTAGTTTGTATCTAAGCGTAGGTAGCCATGCTAATAAGTTCATTTCCGACCTGTTCAGATGTAATAATCGATTTCTTAAACCATTTCATAATATGCGCGTTAGTGCCACTTTTCGCAGTGTCAGTTTTTTACTTTATTATATCTTATAGCAGTTTTTAATTATGGATAAGCAATGGTAACCTAATAGTCCGGCAGAAAATGACATATACCCGACATGTTTAAGTAAATGTTAAAGTGTTTTTTGTTAAGATATATGCTACTGATGAAGAATGCGAATGAAGCCAGGCTGGAATCTTTGGAGTTTTGAGGAATCCAAGATTGCGTCCAAGATGTCCGCCGTTTTCAGCATTTTAAATTATATTGCGATATGATCATGAATTAATCCATTATTTTGGATCTCTTTAGCCTAAAATAGAATGATGTTCTGATTGTACATGTTTTTAAAGTGAGTCATTTGAAATAAAATTTAAGATAATGGCTGCCACTATGGTCGCTTATGTAGACAATTGCAATTAAATTCCATTGCAATATATTGAATCGAAATGTCATGCTTTACAAACTGAAATTAATGCTTTTCTGAATGATATTTTGTAAATACCATTCAATAGTATCTACATAAAGCCCGTAATTGTATTATTTAACCTAAACAAGAAGAGATTACTGACAAGAAAACTAGGACATCATACTTAACATACAACAGTACTGCATAACACAGTAAGTGCGGACATTATGTACACGTATTCGTTATGCAAAACTGATTTACAGCTGTTTGATTTACATCGGGTAAGCATGGACTACGCAAATTAATTATTGTTTTTTAATAATGTTTCAAAAACATTAAATTGCAGTATACCAACGTAACTTCCATTTGACGAGTGAAACGTGTTTAAAGATTACTTGTGGGGTCAGTGAAAACGCTTAGAGAAAATAATTGGTTAGAAGAGCTGCATAAGTCAACATTGACTCGAATCCACAAACTCCTTAAGGGGAGAAATGTACACAGAATGTACGGGCATTACGAATAGTGACATAGGAAATGTTGCGCAAGGTATTCACGAAGAACAATTTTCAGACATTTGATGATCTAGAAATGTATCCTAAAAGCATATCATGTACCAGTCGTACGTCTAAATTGTTGGTTGATTGTTTGATTAAGGCATGATTTCTTATAATCTTGTATGTTCGAGCACTTGGCATCAGCTTCGTTCATTCTACCATACCTATTGCTGCTGCACACCCAAACTACTCGAGATTCAACCTCTGTTATCTAAGGTCAATGAAAACATGCATGAAAGCGCAAAATACAAGTTAATAAAGGATGAGCATGTCATGAGATATTTTCCGGGGTTATGGAATGCCAAATGGATCGACATGTTAAAAGAAACAACTTGTATACGATATAGCCATGACAAGAATGGAATTTTAGGATCATAACTTCATCCTTAAAATCTCAAGGTATTGAGTTTAGAAAGAAAACAAAATCCACAAAATTGAAGAAGATCTGAGAGAAATGAGCAGAGCCAATTTAGTTTACACTAATGAACAACACAGCAGAGATACGCAGGCGAGGATGTGTGTAGATGCTTAGGATAAAGCAAGTATTCTGAGAAAGTTGTATTGTTCCGTTAGATCCAAGCAAGCATCCGCCCTGTCTAGCGAACATTGTGACTGGAAAATAGCACCAACGTCTGATTATGTTGACCAAGCAAAAGGTATTGGTAAAACACAAATGATAAAATTTGAAAACAAATGGCCGCATAATTTTTATGGTCAATACCTAAAACAGTTGAAACCCAGGTTGTGTCTTAAAAGCACATAAGGTGTGCAGAAACCAACGTGTTTGACATCAATCTTATTAGTTCAAGCTTAAAACTAATTCTAGGGAAATTGATATTTGCCATATACCTAACCATGTATTGACGCAAGTCCAGTACCTACTGCTATGTTAACTGAAACAGAGGAACTCAGAATAGGAGAAACAAAATAGGTGCTGAAGAATCAATTACAAGAATAATTGTGTGAGCGGCGCATTTAAAGCCAGATCACATGTTCATTAATAGATGAATCTGTGTGTCATTCATTGGCTCTTAGATGGAAAGATACATGACTATATTGAGTCTTATATAAGATAAAGTCTCAATAAATGCGATATATACGTAATGTTTGGCCGATACATAAGGGTTCAGCGCCAAATGTGTGGCGAGGTCAGGAAGACAATCCAATGTCACAAGGGTGTCAATCTAACGGGTGACAGGTCTGTACCACCACCGAAAAATATACTAGGTATCATTGCGAAAAACAACAGCTGATTTGATGCAATAAAGTGGCTAGATAGTTTGGTATCGGTAGGCAAAATTTATTCAGATGCTGAACGTCGGCAATTCCATCAGACTGTTAGGCGATATATGACAGCTTGTATGAACAAACATGTGAATGAGTATTTGACTCAGACAGCTATAGAAATACTGATACAGAGGAAACGTGTATTACAAGACAGAAGCTTTGGGCAACCAGGCTAGGAAAGTCGGGTAAGGCTATGTCATCGCTAGCAAGCTTGCCGACAACCACGGAAGCATTCTATGCAAATGTGAAACATGTTCACATACAGGCGTGTTTATTGAAACACGCATATATGCAGCCATCCCCCTCCCCGATCTGAATCCATGCGATAAACACCCTTTTACCCATTTCAGTAGCATCAATTTTTGCTTTAGCTCGACTCAATGTGCTTAAAATTATAAAATTTAGCCAATGGCCGATGAAGCGATGATGATGGCCGATGAAGCGATAGCCGATGGTCGACACATGGGTGCTCATGTAAAAAGCGCGACTATCATGTTTGCGTTTGTCAAGATTCAGGTTAACAAAATACAATTTAACAATGTTCAGACAAAACATGCCCATGAGATAACTTACTTTGTCCACGTGGATGGAAAGATGGATAATAATGGTATATTCAGTTATGTAAGTGTTGTTTCGAAAGAAAAACATGGGAACTTAAACAATATTTACATTAGAACAACACTCTATGCTAGATAAAACTCCAAACATGCGCTAAACAAGTATACATACTGCGTTATAATATGATGCTTAAACAATGTGACATTATCATGACCTTGGTGAACAAATCTGGAATTATACGTTTAATCGTGTTTTCATTGATATATAATGTGATTAATGGCATTTAAGACACCGCAGTATTTTCAAAACACAAATCATACCTTTTACGAAGTTGCTGTTACTGTACACACGGATAATATAACTTGTATCCAATTGTCAGGATTAGGTCGATATTTTCTTGTTATTATATACTCTGTATATGAGTTATTGGAATTCATTGAATCGAACACTTATTAAACACTTAATTGCTACTAAATTGTCTTATTGTTTTATATGCATAATTCTTATATGACAATTTGGGTATGGTCATGGTTTTAAGAGCAATTTTTGAGCAGCCAAATCGACACTGGCAGCCATTTTGGACGACATATTTATATTGTGTTTATAAAACACATGTTTGCATTTCTTTATTCATATTTAACATGTTTAAATACATCAAAATGACAGTATAATACATTAAATAATGCATTTATATTTGTTTTAATAAATCAGACCGAACATTGCCGCAACCTTGGACGCCATCTTGAATGTCTCGTAACCCCCTAAGATACCAGCCCGGCATCATTTTGATACTTTATTAGTAGAATGTCCCCTAAAAATCATTTTAACATTTTCTATACACCCCAATTTCGGGTTAAGTGAAAAATGGCCACTTTTATGCGGGACTATATCTTTTAATTTAAATATGTATATAGAAAACAAGTATGTGAAAACGATGCAATACTTAACCCCTCATAGTCTCTTAATATAATTCTTACAGAGAATGGCCAATTTCTTGTTTTTATGTATGTTTTAATACTCTGTAATTATTACGTACATGAAATGGATGAGATTTGTTTACAAATAAAAGAAAACAAAACAAACACACACTTATTTATGTATAACGACTAAGTTAACAACGAAATCGACACGTTAAACCGTATTTGTTGCATAACTAAGCATAGTCTCTGTGCCGTCTGCATTGACTTGTGAGAATCGCCTTGAAGGGAACGTTAATCATCAACACGCGATGTGCAATCAAAATGTAGAATACAGCTTAGAACAACTACAAATGTGTTTTTCTTTTGGTACAATTTTGGTAAAAATTCTTCTGTACCTTTAGTAGTGTGTGTTACTTATCCACCCAACCTCACATCATTTGAAACATAGTGCATACCCGCCTGTAAAATGAGAAGTGTACGATTTGCTGATTGAGGTTTATAACATTAAAGTATGACTAAACGGGATATTTTCTGCGCAGCACAATTCTTTATTTCAAGATGAACTGTTTAAGAACTTATGTCTTGACCTGTCGTAAAAGATAATGTTTTATTACCGCTTGTTGAAAAAAATGTCGTAATTAAAAGTTCAATGCGATTTTAAATAATATATTCGTTTAATATGCAGTTAATTTATTATTATCAAATAAGTTTGGATAAGTTAGTTATATATCATTGTAAGGTAGAGGTATTCTGTCATGAGTCGGCTCTATTTTGTTTGAAAAGTTCTTACGGTTAGTGATTTATTATTTAATTAACTACTTAAGTTTGCGTGTAACTGCTTTTGAAGAACAGTTGGTGCGCGATTTCTTAATAAATAACATAAAACACAAAGCACGTAATTGTTCATATGGAGAGTGATATCATTTTATGAAAGTCATGCACGAATGAAACATTGAACTTTCGAAATAGTATTATATTATGGTCTGAGTTATATTGATCTGCAACCGGTGTATAAATTTGTTATACTTATTATTGCTCAAGTATGAATACAACATTAAACACCGCAACGCGATACAAACAGATATTTAATGCATACAATATTCATCTTACTTAATCAAAATAATAAATATGCAATATCAGGTAAGTTTGCATGTTAGCTACTATTGCACGTATTTTGGTAAACTACCTCCATTAAAACTCAAGTTATTAAATGATTTAAGCAACACTTACTTTGCCTCTTATACAAATAGCATAACATTCAATGGCCAGCTTAGTCTAAAAGTAAAACAAGAACACAACCGATTTCCTCCATCCAAAGTCCAGTTATAATCATCCATATGCGCTTCTGTTTGTATTTATGACGACACAAAAATGACCTGACAAGCACCACATGTCAGCGTGAGCTATTCCTATTCGTAAAGTATCTACATACGCCCCTTACCATTTGACACATCCTTCCGAACCTAAGTAATTGAGTTGAAGCAGTAGTTCTATCTTAGTTAATGTGACATTTAATATTATCTGACCGGCTAAATATGAAAAAAATTACATCTAATTTCAAGCTTCCTTCACAAAACCATGGCATGCAATACCTCCATTCAAACTAAAGTTATTTAGCGGAAAACATTTTTTCTTTTTTAAATCAGTGATCTTGACTCTCACCCATCAGTCCTCAATTACAATCAAAGGTCCAAACATGCTTGCTATATTCGAAGTTGGCTGGTTTTCAAACTTGGTGGAGTTTGAACCACGATCAATTCATCATGTTTAATGATGCTCTGATGTAAAACTATCGGAGTAAGAGGTGCAACTTTTTAATTTACCCACTTTTTAAGTGCCTAATGCAATCTGGCTCGTTAATGAAAACGGCCGAGATAAACTTTATTGTCAAGTTTCATTATTATAATAATGCGATTTTAATTGTTGACATAATTGAGCTGACATCAATCTCCCGGACACCGTCCAATCGCCCGTCATTTAAAGTTGCTCCCATAGAACGCTCCCTTTTAAGGGGCTCATTAAAAGACGTGCTTTTGTAGAAACTTTTAGAGACTTAATGAATGTAATATTTCGAGCTTCTGAAAACTAACCGTGCCATTTCATATAATATCTCTCCCATGCACTTCGTATTTTTATCAAACTGTGTTGAAAAACTGAATTTCCTCATTATCCACACGCTTTTAAAAACGTTGGGATATTGTTTTGATCTCAGCTTTTCTGTTCTTCCGTTCGGCCACTACCTCCTCCTACATATTAGTACTAGAACCCTAAAAATGGTAGCTATGAGCATATGTGCGACGGCGACAGCGACATAAGTTATGGATAAATACATGGGTAAAATGGGTAAAAAAATCATTTTACTAACAACATGCGACGCGCATGATAATAACTTCCGACCCAGGTGTCAGATCAAAACTCCAAATAGTGCACCGTCGCATATATGCTCATAGCGACTATGTGTGTAAGTTTCAAGGTTCTAGTGCTAATAGTGTAGGGGGTGATTGTGGAGAACCACGGCCACCCAAAACTTAAAAAAAATAAAATAACTTTTATTAACAACATGCGACGCACATGATAACAACTTTTTACCCAGGGGTCAGATCAAATTTCAAAATAGTGAACCGTCGCACATATGCTCATAGCAACCATGTGTGTAAGTTTCAAGGTTCTAGTGCTACTAGTGTAGGAGGAGATAGTGGACAACCACGCCCACCAAAAATTGTGTTTTAACATAACTTCTTCATTTATTCACCAATTGACTTCAAATTAATACTGAACATCTCTTATGACAACACGGTTGACCTTGACCATCCATGTCCACATTTCCCACCTCAGGGCCATTGATAAAGGTAAAGGCAGCTTGGTTCCCGTCCTCTTTCAAATTTATCGAGAGGTCCACGGGTACTTCTTCCCGGTACCCCCAAATTTTGTTTCATACCTAAAAATGTTCATCACAATTTTTTGTTCGTAGCCAATTTTTTTCGTACCCAAATTTTGTTCTTGCCCATATTTATTTTCGTGCCCATTTTTTTTCGTATACAATTTTTTTCGTACTCAACTTTGTTATCGTACCCAAATTTGTTTTCGTAAACAAAAAATTTGTTCGTACCTGTTCGTATTTTTCGTAACCATATTTTTTTCGAACCCAAATTTTAAGTACCAAAATCTTTTCGTACTAAATTTTTTTTCGTACCAGAATTTTCTTTCGTACCCAAACTTTTTCGAACCAACATTTTTTTTTCGTACCCCAAATTTTTTTTCTTACCAAAATTTTTTTTCGTGCCCAAATGTTTTCGTACCCAAGTTTTGTTTCGAACCAAAAATTTTGTTTGGCATAATTTATTCGTACCCACAATTTTTTTACCCAAATTGTGTGTTCGTACACAAATTTTGTTTTAACATAACTTCTTCATTTATTCACCAATTTACTTCAAATTAATACTGAACATCTCTTAAGACAACACGGTCTACCTCGACCACCCATGTCCACATTACACACCCCGGGGCCCCACCAACATAGGCCTCGCCCACCCAAAATTGCCTTTCAATATAACATCTAAGCGGCGTGGGGAAACGCGTTGGCCTCTGCCGCGCCACTTCTAGTTTACGCTGCCATCAATTTCACAAATGATAAAAACTTATTAAATAGCAGCCATTCTGTAAGCATTTGTTTTTTAGAAAAAGGGATTCAACTTACAGAAAATTGATTGCGCTTGTGTTAATCACGGAAACGGCACATGTGTTGTCCTGAAATAAATAGTATACTTTTTAAACTTCTGAATATTAAAGCGGTCATCGAGGTAAAGGCAGTGTGTGCAAAGCACTAATTAAGAAACAAAGATTGATCAAATTTTATGCGCTCTTGATCTTAAAGTGAAATACCTTTGATACACTGTGTCCGCTATATTTTAACTAGTGCAAAACACAAGCGTAATTAATTTAATAATCATTAAATAATGGCAAATAACTCTTTCGTCATTTATTAAAGCATGGCAAGCTATTATCTCCCTTGATACGTTAAATTATCTGTGGTAATTTTTGGACTTCATTTTTGCAAAATATTAAGATAATACTAACTTGAGCTCCATAAGTAGATTTCTCTTGGCAAAGATAAATTAAATATTAAATATAAAAATATAATTATGCAGTCAAAACAAGTTTTTATATATGTCTTCAACAAAAATCTTTACATATTTTAATACAATGTTTGCATACAATCCCAAATTGATCATGCAAGTTCCCTCGTTCGCTATTACTTAATTGCCGCCGACCAAATAATAGTGAGACTGTTGCCACAATTTCCTTACTGAAAGATCACCGGCAGAATTCTGACGTAAAAGTAATATTTTGTAAAGGAATACAATGTTATAACATTGAAATCAAAACAAAACAATAAAAAAAATATTTAGAGCTGAAAAAACGATGATTTTGATGATCGGTAATTTCCGTAATGCGTTCGGCAATTTACGCCGCTATTTTCCCGCGATTACGTAGTCGAACACCACTGCGCATGACCCAGAACGACCTCTATTGTTATTTACAGTAACGCAAATTTCGTCACTGTATACAGGACTGTGCTCATCATTTACTTGACATTTTTGAATTTTCTATCTGCGTTTAGTTGATTACGATTCGTATTGTTAAGTGCCATTGCGGATCTACAGATAATACGATGGTGCAGTGTGCAGCATTTGGATGCAATGCTCGTCTTGAAAATTGGAAGAAAGGATTCTTCTGCTTCCCAGCGGGCGACAGTATCGGGCGCAAATGGATTCAAGCCGTGAGTTTACGACGGATAATCGACAGGACGCTGGTGGACTTTACGCCCAGCTAATACGCCTTATTTTATAACAAATTGTCTATTAAAACTTCCATTAATAATGTGTTGCCGACATGTGTCATTTACCAATTATTCCGTATGTAGTGTTAATGTGTCTTGATTGTATAATATTATCTGTTTTCATAAATGAAGTCGTCATTGTGCAATAGTAGTTATCAATTATACTGATTCTAGTTGCCAATTGCTATAAAGGCAAATCAAAAATCACAGGTGGGCCGGTCAACACATACCTAAATCAACTCGCACGTGTTTTTTGGTCAACTCGCATTTGTTAAATTCAACTCCCCCCCCCAAAAAAAAATATAAAAAATAAATAAGGATATTAAATGATCAATAGTTAATAAGTATTAATCATAGATATAATGTCTTGTTTAATTATCTGAATATACGGTTGTCGCAATTAACGTCTCTTTTACACTTGTGGTCGGTGTTTTTCAAGGCTTGTATGGTCTGTGTGTAAGAGGTGTGAAATGTTTTGTATTAAACGAACAATAATTAAAATGGCCAAACATTAATCAATATAAGTTAATTGGTATGATAATTAATCAGTTGTACTTTAATGTTTGTCACATCACGGATAATGGTGTAAAAGGTGTTGTGTACCGAGTGGATCAAAAGAAAAACATGTTAAATGCTATCATGACTACAAAGTTATATTTATCATACAAGTTTTTGTTGCAATTTTTATAAAAGTAGACAATACATGGATGTTAACTGTCATCTTATGACATTATTATAATTAGTGCAAACTTAAATAAGCATATTTTATTCATTAAGTTAATTCAATTTTGAGGTTTCTTGACAAAATAAGTAGGTCACTAAAGTGCCTGTACTGATGCAAATAACCATACCAACAAGGCATGGAAATTGCACCAAGTTAGCAGAATTTAGTGTATAACCATCTTACAGCTTCCATAAATCAAGCTGGTGTCATAAAATAGTCGGTCCTCTTTCTGAAGTCATGTTATCAGTGATCTACTGTTATCAATTTCATCCGCACAAACAGTAAAATAATAAGCAGATTATCTGTCTGCAAAACGCATTTTAACAGAATATACAACATACTGCACCGGCAGGATAGAATTGGCAACTAGATTTGAAATAAAATGCAAAATAAATAAATTTTGACATGGTATTTGTTCTTTATGATATAAGTTCACCTCGCTCGTGGAGAGTTTAGAACAATATAATTTCGTCATATTTATAGAAATCACGGCTTATTGTTACGGCAAATTATAAACATAGATATAACAAATAATTACCAAGGAAATAATTTTCACTTTGAAGTAATTGGCGACAACAACGAGATCAATTAAGCATAAATACGAATCGTGTGCAGGGTTAACATCGGGTTTCAAAAAAATGGCACAGTCCGGATAATAGCAAAAGAAATTAAACAAAAATTCTAGACAATTCTAGTTTAAATGACGCGACATTTACGTAAGATTCGTCCATTTTAAATCAACAGTATTTGTTTTGACTACATTGTTGAAGTGTTACATTTGAATGGTCAGTTTGGACTTGCATTCGAACATCGATCAATTTCTGGTAATAATTGTATCTGTTCATTATGTGCTATTTATAATTGTCTGATACTATCACAATTCAATACTTAATACAATCAAGATACGCCGTCATGTGTGTGTACTAAGAAAACCTTCGATATATATGTCGATCTTTACTATGACAACAGCTGATATCGATTCCTTTCTTATGAACTCAAGTGGTGTTTGACTACGTCACTTCCGGTTTGAACAAAATATCGACTCGATCGCGAAGTGCGAAAATTCGGCATTGTTATCGGCTGTTTACTCGCTGAATACGTTGGTTTTAATCGAATGATGGCATGGATATGCATTAAAACATTATAATCTCACATAAAATTGGTATATTTAAGGTTTTTAAAACCGCTGCCGGTGATCTTTAAATCACGTGCCTGATAAGATCCATGCGTGGCACCATCAGGGGAAGAGGATGGATTATCATTCCTCTTAATACTATTAAGGAGCTAGTTATACAAACCTTATCATCATCATAATCACCAGCATCATGACGCTGACGACATCGACGATGAAGCAGGATTAAACCGAAGGGACAAAATGAGGTAAATGTGCCTCTTTTCTTAGCAAAGTTTATCTTCTTTTTACGACAAAGCAAACGCATTTTTCTTAATGACAGCCTCATTAAAGTTGGAAATGGTCAGATTAAGAATAATCGATTAATTCAAGGATTGATTTGTAGGCTTGTTAAAACCCAAATCGGGCACTATTTTGGATATGAACATTTAAAGCTTGTGTGTTTACCAACTGTTACTTTAATATTATCGAGATCTTTGTGACGTTTACCAAATGTGATCACTAAGCGTAATTGTTGACCGGTAATCGCCTCTGCAAGTAACAGACGTGTATCATAATCGTCATTTTGATTTATTACAATATATTTATATAGCCTTTATACACGGTCGTGTCTGAAAATTTTTAGTATTATGAATATGTGAAATAAAGTGTTTATCTTCATCTGTGATAATCCACAAAATGAACAATTCCTTCTATAATTATGTTCGACCCGATCCTTACTGCCTTATTTTAGAACGGAAGTGATATTATTAGGGGAAAGGTTGCTATGAATGTTGTCGCCATTTCAGTGGTTTGTCACCCAACATTCCGAAGAAACCTACACTCATTAAACAAACAATTAATTCTCATAAATCTGCGCCATAGTGATTTTCATAAGATATATTGCATAAGATGCATAATCTGAATACACTGCTGGTGATTAGTTTTTTTATATTATGTTTTCTTCGATTGTTGTTCGTCGTGAACATATTTCCTAAAGATTTATTTTAATGACAGTTAAGAGAAACTTACGAGAATCGATTTGTTAATATTATATCTGTCCTTAATGCAGTGCTAACCATGTTGTCTAAAACTAATTTTTAGCCATGCTAGTGTATGTTTGCAAACAGTAAATAATTGAAATACTTTGCTGAGATGTAGTTTTAACTATTTATCACCCCATATTCTCTAATATTCAAACTTAGCATGAAGTTAACATCGATTAGATATAGGGTTAACTATATATCACCCCATATTCTCTAATATTCAATTTAGCATACAGAGAACATCGATGAAATATAGGGTTAATTATATATCACCCTATATTCTCTAATATTCAAATTAAGCATAAAGTGAACATCGATAAAGTGTAGAGTTAACTATATATCACCACATATTCTCCTATTCTCAAATTAAGAATAAAGAACACATCGTGCCCGGGACCTCTAGAATCAAAAGCCTACTCATTACCAATACACCATGAACGCTTTGAATATGCAAAGCAGTTAAAACCCTAGGCCGATAAAAACGTGTTTGCTGCATCGTCGATCAAAAGCGTTACAAACACTGTAAAATTGTTACGATTGCGATTAATTATTAGCAAAGAAAGAACACCATTTTTTTCAAACAGCTTTTTCGCACAGAAATAGTATTTTGCTTGTTTAGTATTTTGCTTGTTTTGAGATGTCATGGCAATTTTGTAAGGTTAAAATAAAGATAATAATACAAATTCGAAAATTAAACACAAAGTTTTATTTTGTATAATACGTCAACTATAAATCAAGTGCATGACGAAAGTCAAAGTTTAGACAGCGAGAGTCAGCCAAAGGTCACATGCATGAAGACATTCATGCTGACGCCCGCTATCAAATAAACGTATCGCAGGTGCAAAAGATACAACATAGAGATATTCAGTCGAAACCTGATGGATCGAACTCGCTAGGCTCGAATTTCCGGTTGGCTCGAACTCTCCTCGAAGCACTGATTTTTTATGTCGGATGGCTCGAATTTTCTAGGCTCGAATTATCGGATGGCTGGAACTGTTTTCAAAGTCCCGGTCACAATTTTTACATGTTGTTTTGTTCGTTTGGCGTGAACTCGCTTCGGGTTACATAAATCTGTTTATCGATAAGGAGCGCTTGATTAAATGCAAGTCGTAAATGCAAAAATGTCATCGACTCAATCTATAGTTGATTTGAGCACAAGATACCTTTTAAATGATATTCAGAATAATTATAATAATCGCGCTTAATACTTTGGCACGTAAAGACCAAGAGTCAATTTGTGAAACGTTCAAGTTAACACTTAGAAGAATTGTATTTTAGACATAGCGCAATTTTACTTTACCTAAATAGCGCTGTTATTGTGAGCAGCAGTAGAGGCTTTATAGCGATTTCTCATAGAATTTTGATCGGTCATAATATGCATTATTTATACCTCTAAATTATTAACCTTTAGTACAATATTATAATATTATAAAAGTGTAACGTTACGAAGTCAAATACGTTAAAACGAACTGCATCGGCTCTGTCATGAATCCACATATCTCGGTTTGGTATCGTTTATCATTATCTAATATGCATAAACAATTATATAAGGCCATTTTTTTCAATTACTGTAAACTTAACTGTGAGAAAATTATATTGTGTGCTTGAAGAAAAAAAGAAGCTTAAAACCAAATGAATGTTTTGTAGGTGCAGTTTGTATTGATGTGCAGAACAGCATATTAATAGGTATTATTGGTAATCTGAATGAAAGCTCATACCATTTTGTACACGTGTTACTATAACATATAGTTGAAAGCGATTGTTTCGGTAAGTTTTTGCGTTTGTATGATAAACATTCTATTTTCTATATCTAGAGCCCATGTAACAATATGAACCTGACAAACAACATACAATCAATGGATTATTTTTTGTGTACAGTTATTCAAACGATTTCAATAAAATACATAACGACTTATTTTTTTACGAAACCGACACGTTTATCTGTATATGTTGCAAGACTAAGCATCGTGTCTTTGGGTCGTGTTAACAATTGTGCATTGAATAGTAATAGTTGCCTTAAAGGGAACGTTTATTTGATATTAATACGCGAAGTGCAATTAAAATGTAGAAACAAGCGTAAAAGACTGAAAATGTGTTTCTCTTTGGGTATCATTTCTTCGGAACCTTTTTTAATGTGTGTTATTTATCAATCAAACAAAGCATCTTTAGAAAGATCGTGAATACCTGTCTATAAAATGCGAAGTATACGGTTTGCAGATGGAGAAATTTCATTTATGAATTACTAAACACTGATTGTGGGAGAAAGGCGCACATTTCTCCATGCCAAGCAGAACGATTATAGTACTTGTGGCTATGAGTGTAATGAACGATTGCGTTTTACAATCACTTGTTGAAAAAACAAACATATCTTCCATAAAATACAAATGCCGTCGCTTTGAATATAAAATGAGCGATATATGTAGTCAATATATTATGTTCAAATACGTTTAGATTCAGTTTATTTATTTAATATCTCGTTATAAAGTAGAGATATCCCGTCACGAGTCGACTCTGTTTGTTTGATAAGTAATCCCTGCTAGTGATTGATTATTTATTTATCTACTTCAGTGTACCAGTAACTGCTTTTGAAGAAAAGTGAATGTGTGTTTTCTTAATAAATAAGTTTACACACAAAGCACGTAACCGTTTATATGAAGAGTGATATTATTTTATGAAAGTCATGCACGAATGAAACAAATAATATTCGAAATATTATTATAAAGGCACTCAGGGTATCTACATGTGCATGTATATGTAAATAATTCATATGAAAAGGAATAATCTTGGTCGTGGTGATCGAGAGGTTGTGAACTAAAAATGATTAAGTTTAATTGCTATATTGTGATGTTTACATCCGTTTCAAGTAAAAAGTCCTACGGTCAAACTTTGGGGGTTAAGAAAATTTATTTTTTATGTTTAAATCATTACGCATTTAAATTGATCGTGCGAAGGAAATTATGCTCAGCATTATGCAGTATACAATGCTTTAAATTTTAAAAGTGTCATAAAATACGCCCGTTTAAATGTCTGGGTAACATTGTCTGGGTTACTTTGATCTGCAACCGATTTATAAATTTGTTATACAGATGATGACTCAGGCATTAATACAAAATTAAACATGTCAATGCTATAAAAACAGATCTCTTTTTCGCATAACATATAAATATGATTGAATTACAATAATACATGCGCAATTTCAGGTTAGGATTGCAGTAAAGATACCAACGCATTATAGTTCAGTATAAGATCTCCATCAAAACTCGTGCAATTGAGCAATTTTAGTAACAGTTATTTAGTGCAATGCCCCCATCAAACAGTTGTTATTAGTTAACGTGAACTGCTGTTATGTTTGCTTTTATGAAGACAAAGACATTAATCTGACTGGCATCAAATGCCATCATAAGCTATGCCTATAAGTCAGATACCTACATACGCACACTTACCTGTTGACACCACCGTCCGAACCTAAGTAATTGAGCTGAAACCGTAGTTCTATTTTAGTTCACGCGACATAAAAATGATCTGACCACCTACATATGCAATCCCAAGCTAGATCTAATCGTAAGCTCCCTACACACAAACAGTGCATTCAAACCTCCATTAAAACTAAAGTTATTTAGCGGAAACCCAGTTTATTTTTTTAGTAACAGCGATCTTGCCCTTGACCTATCAAGCCCCAACAACAATCACAAGCTCCCGTAATGCTTGCTGTATTTAATGTTTCAGCAAGATTGTTAATGGAAACTTATTTTGGAAAACATATATATTCTGAGGACCGTTCTTTACAATTGTTTCATGCAATCTTTCTTATTATCACTCTTAGTGGACATTATAAGCCCACGGTCAAGTCATCAAGTTTTATGATGATCCAGTGTTAAACTATATGATTTGAAGAAAAGACAATGTTAATTTTGCTATTTGTTTTACTAAAATTGCCTTAAGCGATTAGGTTGGTTATTTGAAATCACTAAGATATGCGAATAAACTTTAGTGTCAAGTTTCACGATAATCCGATTTTCATGGACACCGTCCAATCGCCTGCCCGCAAAACGTTCTCACATAATTTCTTTCCGTTTTTAAAGGGCTTATAAAAATGGCGTTTAAATATTGTAGAAACTGTTCAGAGACTTAACGCATGTACTATTAAGAGCATCTGAAAACCGACTGTGCCAATTAATATTATATCCCTCTCATGTACTTTCCAGTCCAGAGGAACTGTGTTTAAATACTTCATCGCACTTATCTTGCAAATTATAACAACTGATCAAATAGCAATCATTATTTACACATGTGTTTGAAAACGAACGATATAACTGGTGGAAAATTAACTGCGCTGGCACTACACAGGAAATCTTAAATGAGTTGTCTCCCTTTAACTAATGTTGTATTTATACTAAAATGATACCGGTAATGGTGGCATAGCCAGCGTGTGCAAAGCAACAAAAAAATACACAAAGATAGATCAAGTTTAATACGATATTTTCCGTTTATGTGAAATACATGTTGTACATTTTGTATTAAGTTTGGCAAAACAAATGCGTTTTATTACGCATATTTTGTTATGGTTAAAGACAACTATTTCTTCATTTTAAATATACCTGGTTTGCAGTTATCTCCTTGGATACGTTACATTGTCCATGATAAATGTATTTGCTTCAAATATGCACATGTTTAGTAAATCTGAGACCTTTATATACAACAAACAACCAAAGCTCCATAACTAAGTATATTGCGAACGCCAAAGGTAATGTAATAATGAAATATTAAAATATACATAACCTAATAAAGATTAAAATATACCTTTTAACATACAATTCTACATATTCAAAAACATGTTTGAAGTAAATAACAACACGAATATATAATTTCCTCTGTTCACCACTACTGAATCGCACACTATATTATCGCGGGACTATTGCCCAATAGGGTTGGGTAAGGGAGTAGTTTCTGACGAACAACATCCTTCTGGAATCACGTGCATGATAAAACCCAGACGAGGCACCAGCAGGCGCATCGGATTGCAATAAAGGATTTTCATCAGAACACATGTGCAACAATGTTGTGAATTACTGACATGTAATGGGACACTTATTTACAACATCTTTTTTCGTCTAAATGGACTCTTATCTGCAACTTAATTTGTTAATGGGTGGATGGGTGACGGATAAATGGTATGATGGGGGGGCGTTTGGGGGGTAGTGTTTGGTGGATAGTGTTTTTTTGTGCGGGTTGGTTGACGGTTTGTTCGGTGGGTGGGTGGGTTGGTGGTTGGATTTTTGGTGGATTGATGGATGGAACTATTGTTGACGATTTAGAAAAAGCGGTTTTCTACCGTATATATAAGTTTTGTTTGTTTGTTGCATTATGAACGGTTTTTGAACGTGTATGTTTATCATAGAAAATACGACTAGTGATAAATTTATTATTTAATTCAATTAATAATATGGCATATACAAGTACACATGCAAGGTAAATGTAAAGATTTTATTTCGATTATCTTTTACGTTTTAAGTACCAATGTATACACCTGATGGATAGGAGCAGACATGTCACACAACCTTCTATTGCAAAGTATGGGGTCAAACACTAAACACTTCCAAAATGTGAGAACTCTGCTTTACCCTTGATATATTGCGGAGTGGAAATTCTCGATACGATCGACTTCTGTCTAATAATTGATTTGTTCAAATATTTATCAGGACCTTATCACGTTTTGGTAAATTGACAAAATTGATAAGCATTTTTTTCGTATTCGCACATTTTCGCTGGAGTTATGATATTTTAGCGGAAACGACAATTCGTAACATTAACCATGCTCTAAAATATCAATTATATGCATCTTTTGACGATTTAAAAACGATAAGTTATAAAGCGTTACAAAGGCGAAATGATTGAATAATTCGGAGGGTTCTGTTATTATCGTTATATTTTGGGAGACAACGAGAACACCTCTCACTGTATGAGCAGGGATTGTCGAGTGGTGTAGGTGCTATACTTTTACTCCGAGGGTCAGTGGTTCGAGCCGAGGATAATTCTTTTAATCCTTAAATTATTGTCTAAGTCCGAAAATAATTAAATGCATGCTGAAATGGCATCAACACGTATAAAGCAAAATTAGGCTTTATGTCATCAAACACTTTTCCTTGTGTGAACAATACCTTGAAATATGTATATGTTTGAAAGCTCTGTGTGCGAATAAAATATATACTATATCGTGTCCTCGATCAAAAAACGTTGAATACTTTAGTCCAGATATGATGATGATGATGATGATGATGATGCTGATGATGATGATGCTGCTGCTGCTGATGATGATGATGAAGGTGATGATGATGATGATGATGATGATGATGATGATGATGATGATGATGATGATGATGATGATGATGATGATGATGATGATGATGATGATGATGATGATGATGATGATGATGATAACGATGATGATAATCATAATGTGATGATGATGATGAGGAGGAGGAGGAGGAGAATGATGATGATTAGGATTAGGATGAAGATGATTAGGAGGAGGAGGAGGATAAGGATGACGATGATGATGAGGAGGAGGATTAGGAGGAGGGGGAGGATCTGGAGGAAGTTGAGGATAAGGAGGAGGATAAGGAGGAGGAGAAGAAAGAAGAAGGCAATGAAAACATGGATGTAAGGATGATCGAAATGATATAATTATGAAACTCAATTTTATATAATGAACGCTTTTACCAAACATGGATCGCACTATCGTGTTCATCACATAGGTTTAGATTACACCAAAATGCGTTGCGGTTAGGCATATTCATCTTCTCATCGCTTAATTTCTCTACATGTTTTCGCATTTCGTTATTGTTTCCTTATTCCAACAATCGGAGCGAACCTTAATTAAAGTTGTTTTTTATGTATGATCGTATATCGAGTCAATGTCAGCGTAGCCAAATACATGAGTAAACCAGGAAAGAAATAGGATATAAAGTAAATGACAACACATTGAAGTTAGATTTTATTTCAAAATAAAGAACCAAAACTTATTTAATTACACACAAGCTCAATTATCCCAAAAAAATCAAGTACCCAAAGGTATTTCATAGAGGGACAATATCAATAATATACAAATTAATTAGTATCACACAACAATATCAACCATGTATTCTCCAAAGCCCATGTATATATGTTATCAAAATCTACCATTTTACATATGAAAAATCTTATTGCATTTAAGCTTCTTTTTGAATTCTTAATTTACAATGCATTTTATGAAATAGTATATTGTTCATGTAATAACTATTTAAAAAATTAATTAATCCATGTTTTTACAATATACATGTAAATCACCATAATTTTTTGACAATATAAACCTCGTTAACATAACTTGGAATTCTGATTTTATTCATTCTCAATGAACTTAAAAAAAATCGACAAGTCCACGGTGTTAATGCACATTCGTTGAGAAACTAAAACACACGTGTGAGCAGCAGTGGCATCAGCAGTAAAATGGCCATGAATTTGATCTGTCCAGCTCCGCTACATCCTCCGACCGTGACCTTCACTTCAGTTGTACCGGCCGCCGAAGAACCGCTCACAGTCGCGGCGGTTGCAGTGATCGTTGTTGTGTAACTGCCAGTAGCGCTAGTCAGTGTTTTGGTCGTCGCAACCTTGAGCGCGCCAGTTGAGGTCTCAACAGTCAGGTCAGTAGAAGGAGCTAGGTTAAACAATATATATATAAATATTAATATAATTGTTTTGCTCCATGATTTACCATAATGTTGTTCACAATTAGTATACGCCCGTTTCTTGACGGGACGTATTATGGGAACATACTTGGCAGATGTGGCAAGCGGGCGGACGAGCGTTTGTGCGAGCGGCATAATCATTGAATACTCGCCAAACTTTTCAGACATGTTTGATGACATAAACGGAGACCAAAACAATAACAGGCCAATGTACAGTTGATATTTTTGAATAAATGTCGTGTATTTACCAAAAAAAGAGAAATTCTCCGTTTTACGTTCTTACTTTTTTTTCTCTATATTTCTCTACATTTCTCTATATTTCTGCTCAATACCTTTTTATTAAGTGATACGCTTTAAATACACGTCAATGTTTAAATGTGTGTTAACTCGTTTAATCATTTGTGGCATAATTGAATGTTCCGTTAAATAAATAAATTTAGATCTTTTGCCTCCAAATCTTTAGAGCTAAATTGTTGTTATAAACACTTATATAAATTTTGGTTCAAAAAGAAAATGTCTTACCAT
Source organism: Dreissena polymorpha (assembly GCF_020536995.1). Taxonomy (NCBI): domain Eukaryota; kingdom Metazoa; phylum Mollusca; class Bivalvia; order Myida; family Dreissenidae; genus Dreissena; species Dreissena polymorpha. Next base: position 46,332,880 of record NC_068364.1, on the reverse strand, counting down.
TAGTGTAGGATACGTCGTCTGTGCCTGCAACAGCATCAGCAACTTTGTAGGTCCCAATCACAGTCCCTGTTGATAAAGAGATAAAGCATTTGATTTAATACACAATTATTAATTATAGTACAAATAACTTCAATGTGTGACCATATTTAGAATATGTCACTTATGCACTGAAATACACATGCAGGATGACATGCAATGCAGTTATCTTTTACAATAACAATACCATTTATATACAATAAAAATGAAACATCTATTGCTTTGTGCTATCAACCTTCAATAGATCTAAAGGGTTTTCATTCTTTCTCGATATAACTTCAATTAACGTACGCTGTTCTTGAGAAAAGATGATGAATCTGAAAAAATCGACCTGTTTTGCAAGTAAAAGCATACTATCGAAACATGTACATTTTAAGTGAATATTGATTAATTATTTGAAGTCATCACAAATCTAAAGCTTGTTATATTGCCTATTATTTTGGGCTGTACAAAAATGTGTGTGTTGCTGGTTATACGATTTCCTTCGATGAATGCTGGAGTCTTTTGAGCATTCCGTGAATATTCGGCAACGTCTACGGAATTATAAAAGCCAAAATGGGTGGACGCTTTTTAATATAAGCTTATTTGGTCTTTAAAAACAACAAAGAAAACGCTACTTTTCAGTAAATCCAGTAGGAATTAGCTATACCTCTACATTGAAAGATACATTTTTTAAACAAGAGATACTGAAAATAGAAATATTCAGCGTCTTCAAGCATTGCAATTGGATGAAAATATGTATACCTGCAACAGTGCCGTCAGCTACACAAACTTCGTAGCTTGTCTTTGCAAACTCCAGCTTGTTTGTCACAGTTAGGACGACTGTTATAGTTGCAGTAGACGGCGCTGTATCGGCGCCGCTATTAAATTGAAATAAAATCAGATTGTGAAAGTTTTGCAGAGGAAAAGAACACTCCATACTGGTGTTTATCCAAATCACTTAACAACTGTTCATTGCCTTTTTATATCAATTTATTAGTACTTGCTTGATGAAATCATTTACCATTTATCGTTGATGCCTAAGGCAAAAACAATTGTAATCCTAACATAATTTGTATGTATGTAACTAGTTATGTGACAATGAAATACAATAAATAAAATAAGATAACGCTAAATATTGCAAAACCTCGAGGGCAATGTCATATATATATATTGCATTGTATTTCAATATTCGATGTGATTTCATTTCATGAAGTTTAACATGGCGTTTGATCTTTGCGTAAATAAATGCCATACATGATCCTTTCAACAATCATTATGGTTGAACCTTGTTTGATTATCATCTGTAATGCATTTTATCAGTTAATATTATCGATGAGTTATTGCAGCATCCTGTCTCCGAAAGGACAAACAGACGGAAGTAAATACAGATATAGAAGGCATAGGTGTTGCAACCAGGGATTAAATACAGGTCGGAACTCACTAACAACTCTGTTTACATTGATATACACTGAATGCTTGTTGGTCATGAATGATATACACGTCAGACTTGCGTGCGAGAGACTTATATACAAATAGCTGATGTGTCACTTACGTTATTTTGAACGTGTATGATGATTTCACTTCCTTGTCTAAGGTTTTAGAGGCTGCCAGTTTCACAACTCCGCCAGTGAGTGTAGCAATCGAGTCTGGATTGCCATTAGAAGCAAATGCGAATGTAACACCTCCACTCGTCTCACCAGTCGTTGCTGCTACCGTGAAAAGTGTGGCTGTTTCCACATTCGTTTCTGCAAGGCTTACTGTTGCTGTCCAAGTTGCCCCTGATCCCGACAATGCCGTCGTTGGTGATGTGAAGGTCACGGCACCATCTAAAAATAAAAGGTTTATTATAATAGAGTTCAATTTGCGATTCGTTTCAGCAAAATTATGTATGCAGTCTCCCAAAGGCATCTATTTGATTTGTTTTAATAGATGCTATTGTTTACGACAAGAGTTTTTATATATCAGAAGAATAATTGTTCTAAAGAGTTTTTATCATTAAAATGTGTTATGCACACACTATACACGTGTAATACAAATTTCAATAAGAAGGAAAGGATAAGAAAATTGTATAAATTGTTTTAATTAATTTCTTACATACAAATAAATGTCAAGAGTATTATGTCTTTCAAATACACAGTATGATAGTATTGTTTATGAAAAATAAATTGCTGTACTAATTATAGACGAATTATTATATTGTTTCAATACAATTATGGTTATCCCACTTTTACAGCGAAGTCGGTTGATTAAAACCGTGTTTATTACATTTCGGCTATATTTAACGGCACGACTATTATCAACGGCACGAAATGACGTCACCAACTGCGAAACCGGGACTACTTTTTCCCACGCACTCGTCACCTGTATTTGCCAAGTGCATCAATAATAAAAACAATCTCATATGTTTGTCAATCTTAATGACCTTAAAACAAAGAAAAGTAGTAAAAAAACGTGTTTGTTGTCATTTATTTTCATTAAAACCTCTAGTATTAGGTAAATGTAACACTGTTGCAAATAGGTTCTTTTGTTGTTGCTCCCCTTTGAAGAAGTCAGTTCGAGTTGCTCCCCTTTTACCGTAGAAAACAATCGTCTGGACCAAGAAATACTTTGTTAATTTACAAGCTGTACTCGGATATGCGTCCATCTGATTTTTTTGTCAAGTTAGCACCCTTTCTACCTGGCAATACGCACAAATGACACTTCATCCCAGTGGTTCTTGCGTCAACAATTGGGTGTCAACAAGCTAGGTCAGATGCTGAAGGCCATGGCAAAAGACGCCGGCTTTTCTGATCACAAGAGAATAACGAACCACTCATTTCGCAAATTCCTGGTCCAAAAACTTCGAAATGCAAATATTTAACCCACTGAAACCATTGCCATAACAGGGCATAAAAATGTACAGTCCATAACCAATTATTCCAACATATCTGTTGAACAGCAGCAAAAGTGTTCAAACATTCTTTCTCAGTCCAGTAAATGTAACGATCCAACAGCTTCCTCTTGTTCACCTTCATGCACTGAAACTATGGCCGAAATGCAGCCTAGACAACCACTGTCTACCGTCGAACAAGTTGATCTTGATGTTCGCCCCACATCAGCAAATGTCTTTCTCTAGTTCAAACAACTTTGCCTCACAATTCTTTGGTGCCACTTTCCACATTCAAAATGTTAATGTATATAATTAGCTGAAATCCAAGTTATCTTTGTTATTTCGTCACGAAATAACCACATATTATAACAAAGAAGCAAATATTGTGCACCTCGTGATCGACTTGATAGTTTGATATCGAAAATGAATTGTGTGTGGTGTTAGGCGACGTTGTAAACAAATGTAGTTCCTTGTATATAACAACTTAATATCATATTGATATTATAAAACTTTAAGATTTGCGATTCAATTTGATTAAAATTGTAATTAATTACGCTCGATTCTTTGCTACAGAACGATATTCTGATTAAAAAAAAAAGATTATTTGATCAGCGGTTATTTTTGGAACGCGGAGTTGCACTACAGTCATTATCAAAGTACGACAAACACTCATGAAAACTAATTTTGTTTAAAAAAAAATAAGTTTACTGAATAAAAAGTGGGATAAATAGAATAAAATGTCAGTGTTGATTATAGATCAGGTTTATCCTGCTCGACACGAAAACGAAAAAGCACTAGCCAAGGCTCGTGCCTGTGTGAGTAAGCAGATCAGCTTTTAGAGACTTTTTTTGTTTATTTTTACAAACATTTGATAAGGACTTAAACTCAATTATAACTTCTTAATGATCTTGTACTGGTATTTTGCAGATATCATGCATTTATTTGGCAAAATGTATCAATTTGCATAGCCAATATATATATATTTTTATTTTTCGCTTTTCGCTCGCCTGTTATTTAACTAAGAATAGAATAAAAATATATTTATTTTTATTTGGCTTGCTCGCTCCATTTTTGGGAAGCAAAAATCCGTAGAACAAAGCATCAATTTGTTGTGGCTTTAACAATATTAGTTTAATAATGCGGTTATCATATATGGCCATTTTCGCAGACTCAGCTCTAGGTTCAGCATAGTCAGGTGCACAACATATGTGACAGCGATTTATTAGGCGTACACACACTTAGGTTTGACAAAACCCGATCTATCTTTTTCATACCGAGTCTTTATTTTGGCATAAGGTTTTGATAACATTCGTAAATTTAACACTGAGTTTGCAATCATGAGTTCTACATTCCATTGTATTCACTATATTAATATGCATAATTTAAACTAACTGAAAGATAATGTAACGTAAATATTGTGCATACATTATTCTTGATAAAAGGTGCAAAGTACACGTGTCTGATAACAATTTATTGCATAAATATGAATAGTCGTGACCAATTTACTCTCATTTTTCGCGATGGTTTGAATATTCTAATGAGCTTTTATTAAATGTAACTGATTATTCTTTAACAAGTATCTTCCATTTGTTTTGTAACTAAAACGTTTAATATTCTTTGAAGAAGAATAAAAAACTAGTCAGCAATGTATGAATGATACATATTTGCAAACGAATTAGTTTACTGATTTCAAGTGTAGTAATGTATAGCCTGGTTTTGTTTACTGACCAATTAATCGAAAATCCCATTCTGCTTTAGTTTACTTTATTTTCTTATTTTCTTCACGGAAAGTAGTAAAAAATGTGCATCATGAACAATATTCTTCGAAGCGGTTAATGAAATGTGACACAAAAAATAATCGGAAGATGTTTGCTTGTCATACATCATGCTTTATAAAAATTGGAAATCGCACGTATTTGACTAAAATATGACACAAAAATATTAAGTTTTGTGCGACCTATCGTCTCTAATTTTTCATGAAGAAATATATATTGTCACGAGATTTGATTTAAGGTTATTAAATATGCCCGTTTCGCAATAAACCCGTTGTTCATTAATCGTATAGCAAAACGGGACGGAGTGTCTGATTGCAATCTGTTATTTTTATAACAACCCGTTTTGCAATAAACACGTTCTGCAATCAAAAATCATCCATGTATTAATTTATTCATGGGTTGTAAACGTTAAAAAGGAAGTTACACATCTAAAAAACAATATTTCAAAAAGGATACACAACTGTAAGTTGCGACTAACAACTTAAAGGCATGGTAGGTGATGAATTCCGAGATTCAATACGATAAAAAAAACACAGAATGTGTACAGAGAGCGATTTCAACTAATTTCGTACTGAAGTGAAGATAAGTGAAATTATTTAACAGAAAGAAGTTTTAATATTTTATTGAAAATTGTGTTGAAGAGTTTTATTGCAATGTGTTTTCAGACTTAGTTTTAATAAGACATAAGTTTACGTTTCGACCAAAATTCAATAGACATTTAAAGTGATCAATGCCATGAGTAAAGATTCAACTACACAATGACATCAATTTCCTCAGTAATTGTGATACAACAACTCAAAATGTATATAGTAATTATTTTCAAAAGAAATTTAGTTTAGTGATGAAAACCCAGAAATGCAATAATTGTATTGCGAAACGGCTTGTCGCTTCTTATTGAAATTTATATATTTAAAACAACCCGTTTGCAATACAGTCTTAAAAATCATCTTACGTGTACTAATTGATTGAAATTGATTTGACACGCTGACATGAATGTTTCAAATGTCGTATTTACGGATTTTCTTTATTTAATTAGACAAAATGTTAGTTTCGTCTGCAAAATAAAAAAGAATTAAAAATGATTAATTTCATGAGTCAATGTGAAAGAACGATGCACATTCAATATGAATAATGATTTTAACATATACAATGTATATAAAGAATCAGTTCAACGAATTTCGGACTTAGATTCAGAAAACGCAAATATGCAATAATTTTATTGCAAAAACCCATGTTGCAGTGCATTATTGCAATGAGAAATTTTTATACAACCCGTTTTGCAATAAACCCGTTTTGAAATAAACGCGTCACACATGTATATTTATTACATTTTCTTGGAAACTGTGAAAACGAAAACTCGAATGTCGTATTTAAGGATTTAATTTGTCCAAATAAGAAAAAAGTAAACGTTCCGACCAAAACAATCAAAGAAATTTCAAGTGATTTACCCTAAGATTACATATGAAAAAAACCGCAGAATATTAGTATAAATTGATTTCAACCAATATGAGAATTAAGTGAAGCAAACCCAGAAATGAAATAATTTAATTGCAAAACGGGTGGTAGTGTCTTAATGAATGTGAAATTTGTAAAACAACCCGTTTGCGATAAACTCATCCCATATGCATTTATTAATTCTAGTGAATTGAAAACATAAATAGGAAGGTATCGAATGGCAAACTTTTGATCGGTATTTGTCATGCCTCAATGTTTGTACATGTTAACTGACTTTTCATGAGCTTGTATTCTAAACCATAATACAGATTACCTGCCCCTTTGCCATATCAAATACCCTCTTATGAGGTACATTCTGCAAAAGGTTAGCCAATTCATTAGAACGAGTGAGGAGTCAAAAAGTACGGATAACCAGCATTGTATATCAGACCTTGTGAGGCTTTTAATCTGCCTCCTATATTAACTGTATATCATGTCCTATGTACGGCAGCCACAGTTGTTTATTTATAACTGACATGTACGCGATGCAGTAGGCAGATGGTATAGCGCCTTGCATACTTTTAAAAAGGAAGAAATTTGATGATTTGAAATCCGCGATGTTAATTGGAGAAGCTTAATAAATATGAGTTTAAGATATCAAATATTACAAATTAATACCTATCAGAGAGCAGTAAGAAGGAGAAATTTATATATTTATGAATGTCATTACCCCCACCCACGAAATAAAAAAGCTATATATAAAATATATATATATATATATATATATATATATATATATGTATTTATTTATTTATTTTATTTTTTTAATTCGGCAAACTTACAAGAAATAAATTATAAACATATATATATAACAACAAAAAATGCCAGACGATTTTGATATTGACGATGTTTGCAGGCTTTCAACTAACATAAAACTAAGAGGGCTATAACGTTTGTATCGGTAAATAAGTTAACATGTACGAAACAAACATTAATGCATGCCGAATACCGATCAAAAGATCGATATACAAAACTTCCTTTTAATTTATCCAATCCATTTTAATTAAAAAATGCATGTTTAATGATTTCATTGCCAAACGCATTTTTTGCAAAACGAATAGGTTGCACAGAATTCACATTGCATTAAGACACGCCAACCCGTTTTACAAGACAACAAAATTATTGCATTTCTATTTGTCTTCGATGAAGCCCTTAATTACTTGATATCGTTTTCTTTAAACATTCTGTGTTGTTTAAACATATTTACACTATTTATTCGATATGTTATTCCCTTTTATTTTTGGTCGAAATTCACACTTCTTTCTTATTTTGAATCCATACCATCTTAAGGTAGATACCGGCAATTTTTTTTCCATTTTTAGTAACTGTGATCTTGACCCATCAAGCCCCAATAACAATCTTAAGCTCCATGTTTACTTGCTATATTTAAAGTGTCAGCAATATATTTTATTTAAAATCTTAAAGTATAAGCAGAAAACAACATGACAAGAAGCAGACAACATTTTTGGCAAACACAAATACGCTAAGGATCATACTGAATAAGTAGTTCATGCAATCTGGCTGGTTATCAAACTTGGTTGAGATTGTATGCCCACGATCAAGTCATTAAGTTTTGTGATGATCCAATACAAATCTATCGGAGTTGGGGACAGGACAATCTAAATGTGGCCATAGTTTTTACAAACATACCTAATGCGTTCTAGCTGTCTATCGACAATGGCAGAGATATGCCAATAAATGTAATTGTCAAGTTTAATCATTATCAGATTTTAATTGTTTGCGTTATTTAGCGGACATCATTATCCTGGACGCCGTCCAATCGACAGACCGCCAAATATACTCTATAATACGGTCTCTTTTTGAAATGCTTCTTCAAATTCGTGATGAAATATTTATAAACTGTTATATACTTAATAAATGTAATAATTAGAGCTTGTTAAGACGGACCGTGCCATTTCATATGATATCCATAACATGTACATTCCAGTCTGTGTTTTAATATTGGATTGTCCTTATCGACGTTCTGATCAATCTTACAAATTATAACAACGAAAAAAATATTAAATCGCAATAATTTGTTAAACATGTCCTAAAGAGGTGATACAACTTACAGATAATTCAGTGCGCTGGTACTAATCACGGAAACGGTAAATGAAATGTCTCCAATTAAATAGTATAGTATTTATACTGATTATAAAACTGATCATGGAGGTAAAGTAAGTGTGTGCAAAACAATGCTAAAAAGACAAATATGGATCAAGTAAAATACGATTTTGATCTTTAAGTGAAAAACGTTTGGAATACTGTCATATTTGTTTATAGTATTGCACAAAAAGCGCCATAATATGACTAATCACTAAATAATGGCAGACAACTATTTCGTCAGTTTATATAAATGTGACATGCAATTATCTCCCTTGAAACGTTTAAGTAATATATGTTTGCAAAATGTTTAAGGGTAATGATACATTTATGTACATAAAACTTACTGAAGCTCCATAACTGTATTGTGCATTCCAAAGGTAATGCAATTATAGTGAAATATGAGAATCTGTAGAAACCTTAATAAGTTTTAAATACATGTTTTAACAAATATTTTACATAATCGACTTCATGTTTGCATACAACATAAACGTAGTTTAATAATTTCACATGTGCGCCAGTATTAATTGTCTTCTTTTTATAGTGGGATGACTGCACTATAGTTTTGGGTAAGGCAGTAGGGTCGGACTAAAAGGCAAGTCAAGACAAGACAAATATTTATTCAGACTTTTACAGTGCGCATCGTCTAAACACTAGTCTAAGATACTTCACTTACAATTATGTTACAGAGATAAACATAAATATAATATAGACATAAGCAACATCGTATACGGCTACGAAAATACCAGGTAAAATACTTATATATGGAGGATAACTATTTGAAGTTAAGTTACAACATTAGAAATATTATTTCTTAAAATCAGAGCATCTTTTACAAATTTGGCTAATTTAATAAGTTCATATTTATTCGTTGTATTCAGCAATTGGTGGAATTTATAAACAGAAGGCTTATAATAATAACATTTCTTTTGGTAGTTTCTGCTAATATCAGTGTATAAAGGACATTCACAAACAAAATGAAACTCATCTTCGACATCTAATTCGTTACAACAAAGGCAAAAACGTTCGTTTCGTGGTATATTTTGACCAGAATATCTTCCAGTTTGAATTTTAAGTGGCAGACTCGCAGTTCGTAGCTTTGTGACGTAGTGTCTTAGTGATTTAACTAATAAATCTATATAATTTTCGGAAACAAACATATACTTAGACACACGGCACATATCTTAAATAGAGCTATTTTCAACAGATCGAAACCACTCTTGTTTATAAGTATCAATAACAACATGTTTAATGTGGTATAAGTATTTTAACATCGTCAGAGCTTGGATTATTAAACACGTAAGACAAACCGTAGGCGTCTAACAATTTGTTTCTATTAGATACCCAATTAGTACGACAGTTTTTGCGACAGTTTTGGCAATCATTGTATATAAATTGATTTGTAAATAATGATTATCAGTTTGGATTAGTTTAAACCAGTATTTAACCATCTTAACATATTTATGAATAAATGTGGGTATCTTCCTAACTCACCATACACTACAGCATTACATACATTTTGCTTAACGTTTAACAATCGTTTACAGAACTTTAAGTGTACCCTATCCAATTCCTTTGACTTTGTTTTACCACATATATAACATGCGTTATTCAGTATTGATCCAAAAAAAGCATCGAATAGCTGACATTGTTTTTTTGGTTTCAAGTCGAACTCTTTAAATTTGTTAAATAATATATTCATAGCTTCATGTGCTATCCACATCAATATTCTTGATTTAACTGAAATTTTCCAATATAAATAAAACGGTTCCACAATAATTAAAATCATTAACTACTTATTTTTTCTAACCTTCAAATGTCAATGTTTCAGATGGAAATAATCTACCCCGTTTGGGAAAACCATTATTTTAGTTTTATCAGTATTAACCTTTAATCCCCAGCATTTACAGTAACGTGATGAAAGATCAAAGTATTTCTGCACTTCCCCGGGCGATTTACCGATTATGGCCATATCATCTTCGAAAAGCAACAATATCAATACAATGCCATCAATACTTAGACCGGAAGAGGGGTCATTATGTACAAACAATTCTAAGTCCTGTACAAATAGGGAAAACAACAAAGGGGACATAACTTCACCTTGCCGTAAATCTACAGCATACTTAAAATATTCCGAGTATTATGAACAATGCTTAACACATGACTTAACATGTTTATACATATTGTTATTAGTCCAAGTTATTAACCTTCTATGCCGGCTTTGTATATTTTAAGCCATTATGCATTTCGATAAACAGTATAAAAGCATTTAATCATGTCAACGTATATAACATAAAGTCTTTTATTTTCATTTAAAAAATGTTTGAACCAAGGACATTAAGATGTATAAAGCGTCAATTGTTGAGCGCCCTTTTGGGCGGCCGAAATTATCTTAAAGTTACTGCAACAAAATCTAATATTATAATATTAGTAACAACTGAAGTAAATAGCTTAGATATACAACTAAGGGGAAAGGAGGGAGGGAGGGAGGGACGAATGGACGGACGGACGGACGGACGGACGGACGGGCGGACGGACGGACGAACGGACGGACGAACAGACGGACGAACGGACGGACGGATGGATGCATGGATGGATGCATGGGTGGATGGATGGATTTGGGTTGATGGATGGATGGATAGATAGATGGATAGATGGATGGATGGATGGACGGATAGTTGGATGGACGGATGAATGGATTGATGGAAGGATAGATGCACTATTATGAGGACTAAGACACATTTAAGCGAGCTTCAAACTTTTTAAAGCTTTACCCTATATATTAGATTGCTTATTCGTTTTCGTTTTCCTATGGCTGAAATTATTTCTTCTTACAATTCGTTATGAAGCGCATTTTATTATCTATTCGTTTCTCCACAGTTTTAATAATCTTGTTTGCGAAGCTACAAAATTTAAAAATTAACATCGAACATGCGCACTGCAACACGCTTATAATATAACCGCAATTTTAGTGTAGCACTGATTTATCGTAGAACGGTAACATGCTACAGGTGGAAGTACGTACCCTAGATAGTATATGGGCCCAGGAGCCCAATATATTCAAATAAATATATAACATCATGTTAAATGAGAGAAAAATTGACAAAGAGCCATGAAAAAAATCCCCACCATCTGATATTAGAATCATAACAATTTTATTAAGTAAAATTTATCTTAGACCTGTCTTCGCGGGTCGCAAACATGTCAAAATAGTTTAAATCCAAAGTATCCCTTGGTACTCTTATAAAATAGTGAACAACCGTTCAAAAAACTCAAAGTCGGCCGATAACCAAGCACTATTTCGAGCCCGTTTGTTCATCCGAATAAATCTTGGATGTACCTTCAAACAATATGTTTGAGTTTTCTCCCCTTAATCGATAGCTCGCGTCCTATTCATTTAAAACAACGAGACATGTCACGTATTACATGCATTTGCAACCACTCACCCCTAAAAACTAATTCCAATATAATGAGGACGACTAAGTGTTTTTCATTTATTAACACTTGTCAAAGCGTCGTTATTGTTGTTGATTGGATGATTCTGTGCCTGACTCTGTCAGTGTAATGCACTGCTAAGCCGGATTAAAAAGCGATGGCGACTTTCGTATTCAAGTAAATCAAATTTAGGGTTAAAACGTTGTTGCAAAGAAAACATAAACTTTTGGAATTAGTTTTTAGGGGTAAGTGGTTGCATATGCATGCAATATGTGGCATGCCTCGTTGTTGTAAAGGAATAGGACGCGAGCTATCGATAAAGGAGAGATATTGATATTGTTTTATTGAAGTCCAAATTAATCACAAAACTAAATGCTAGACTTTCCTCAAACCGGCCCTAATTGTTTTTATCATGATGAAAATGACAATAAAATGATAATAATGAGCCTGATACATGTAGCGGTGGATTTTCCGTGCCAATCATAATGACTGCATTGTTTTTAATGATTATATTAATATAATTGGCTTTAGTTTTGGTAGTCGACATACTTATTATAACGGTGGAGATGATTGTGATTATGATGTTGGTGTTAATAATGACGATGATAGTGGCGGTGATAATTATGAAAGTGGTAGTTATTGTGAGTATAATGACTATAATAATGATGAGGAGAGGGAGGATGATTACAATGATTATAATGACGATGATAACGATGTAGATGATGATAAAGATGTAGATAATTAAAAGGAGGAGAAAGAGAAAGCGGAATAGATGATGATGATGATGATTATAATAATAATGATGATGGTGGTGGTGGTGGTGGTGGTGGTGGTGGTGGTGGTGGTGGTGGTGGTGGTGGTGGTGGTGATGGTGGTGGTGGTGGTGGTGGTGGTGGTGATGATGATGATGATAATGATGATGATGACGATGAATTTTTCTTCAAATATTGATTAAAATAACTCTCGTTAATATGCAGTCGCCGCTCTTATTGATATAAGTATACAGTCAAAGACAAACTCTGTAGGGTGCGGCTACTTAAGACTAGTTTTGCATTCATAAAGTGCACGTTTATAAATCAGCGCTCATATTTACGAAAGTCCTTAAAGTTTGAGAAGTTTATTTACACATGAAATGTCTTGCACGTGTTATTGACACTTGATGAAGAAATACGACCATAAGTGACTCTTGAATGGGATTTTGTATAGTGTAATAAACAAGTTTTTTTTTGTATCTATTCAAATTAAAACAAATATATCAAGGTCTATGACAAATGTCATGTCAAGAGTTGGTTCCAATTTGTTTGACAAGTACTCTTCGTAAGCAGTATCTTTCTTAAGCACTTTATTGTGTCATTCATTAATTAAAATATTTCGAGATAGAAAAACAAACAATATATTATGCAGCAGTTTCCTTCAAAGAGTTTGATTCATATTAAATGCACCATTAGTAAATGCAAAAGGAAAAAATAACAGACAATTTAATTGTATTAGTTTATATTGAAACATGATATGGACAAGTAATTTGTAAGATTCATAAATTATAGCTAATAATTACAGCTGAAAAGGGGTCGTGTATACAGAATGGAAAATGACAATTAAAAGCAGTGAAATTGATTCAATTTACACTGTTACTTTATATTTAAGCAAGCGAAATATTTCTCCTTACTTAAAACAACTTCCAGAAAATGTCGTTCAAATTATAAATAATCATCACTTGAAATCGATTAAACAGAACATTATTTTAAGTGTTTTTCGTCGAAAACTTCGTAAATATGTGAATTACTAATATAGCATTGAAAACACTCTACGAGCTTTAAAGCCCGAGTTTTGCTCCTTCAATTAGCAGATATTATTTGGTTTTAAGGGTTATCTCTCTTCCATCATCTGTTCTGCTTTGCCAATAAAGAAATGTTCGTCTAATGTACTAATAATGTTTACACGAATATTGAGTCTCTCATATTTCTTTTAGAATATGATTGTGTTATTGAATGTATATGTATATATTAATATGTATCATGAAGAGTGAGACTGAAATAAACTATTAGACTATTAAACTTTTTAAATTTATTTGAATAAATTGGCTATAAATATTCGTATATGAACGATGTGCACGTGATAATATGTAATTGCACATGCATGATGTATCCCACGTTTAAAAGTAAATCCGTGTGCTTTTCGCAATATATTACATGTGAATTTTCTGTGAAATAGGATCTGTATGCGGTACTTTATGTAAAATGTCTTTTTTTATATGATGCCCGGTATGGGAAAACAGGGCTTAATGCTTGTGCATAAAGAGTCGTCTCAGATTATACTGTCAATTCCGCCCAGACTGATAAGGAACGACGCGTTCTGCTCCTTTTTGTTTAAAGGAAGTCTCTACAAAACGAAAATCGAGTATAGGCGGAAACTGTCGTCCCTGATTAGCAGGTGCGGACTGCACATACAAATCTTGGACAAAACTTTAAGCACATGCATTAAGCCCCGTTTTCATTGAGCATAGCTAATGTAATGGAAGTGTTTCGGCTGTGCTGTGGCGGTCATGTTATTACTTCGCCAGTGTGTTTATGTCACCAATGACGTCACGAATACGATGTTGTGACTGAAATACTTACTCTTTTACTACATATTTTATTATTTGTGTAAAGTTAAAGATACATCCTGCATAATAAGCGTTGTCTGCTTTTCGAATACAAGCGTATCATAAATATGCCTCAATTCCCGAGTGTAGTTTAGTTTAAACCTATTTATTTTAGCTTGATTGCATCGAAAGTCTCAATCTTATTGAAACGCTCTCGAGTCCGTTTCTTGGGCCTAGAACCAATACTTGATGTCTTTGGGGAAATCTAAAGAACGCTTCCACAGTGGGGATCGAACCCATGACCACCCGGTCGCTAGGCAGACACCATATCCATTACCCCACGGCGACCTCAATGACCTCCCGAATGTACAGAGCACGCTACAAATACGAGGATCGCGGTTTCGTTCCGGGCCCATGTGTGTATTTGTCTTTAAATGATTATACATCAATTTTCCCCTTGTAACACTCCTTTAACCCATTTATGCCAAGCGTCTAGATAAAAGGCCTTGGCAAACAGCGTAGACTCAGATGAGACGCCGCATGATGCGGCGTCTCATCAGAGTCTTCGCTGTTTGCTTAAAGTAATTTCTGTAAGAAATATTCTGAATATAGAAATAAATATACTAGACATCACTAATTTTGGAAATAAATTGATCCAATTTAGAAGGATGGGAGAGTCCACTAGGCATAAATGGCTTAAAAGTAAGATTTGAAATTAATAAGTTCAGTATTCCGTTACTGAAAAAAATGTCAGATTTTTGAAGAGATAAGCTGTTCACCGCGATATCACTGCAATACTGTTGCTCATTTGGTTGTTGTCGACTCAGATACTACATACAAGTTACTCGGTTGCCCTTGAGTATACTTGAATGTACCCCGGTTGAGGAAAATACGCTTTAAGACAACCGGACATACTCCGTGGTACTTTTGGTATATTTTATACTTAAGGAGTACCCGCGCTACTTTTAAGTAGAACTTGAGCCGACAATATGACTGTAATACTGCTGCTTTCTGGTCACGAAGGAGTAACCTATCAAATACTGTGATACAGGCTTACAGATAGTACCTATTACCCGCAACACGGGCCTATTTTTTTTTCAAAATAGAGTATAAAATAAGACACTTTTAACATGCCTCTTTTTTACTTTTAAGTGTACGTAACATTTAATCACGCGCTAGCCATGAATGATATCACATATCATGCAGTCTTCCCAAACTGTTGTTTAGGGATTCCTGAAAAGGGACAGAGTGGCCTCTTTCGCGAAAATATAGTCGCATGGCAAACTTTGGTCAGTTTTAGTGCCGTAATTATGTTGTCACTATTAATCTAAATATACTTGAATTCAATCATCGATTTAGTATTATTTCGTGAGGTATCATCTTTATTGACTATAATTTGAATATCACATCGAAAATAGCCAATAAAACACGTTAGGCGTTATTACCAGAAGATTGGCAAATAACACCGTGTGGAGCATTACCATAGGTAATGATTGTAAAAGGGAAGGCAACACAAAGTAGAAGTCATTACAGAGTATCTAATTTTTCCAAGAAAATTCGTCCCCAAGCTCGCAAAGGCCGGCGCAATTATTACAAAATTTCTGAACTCGTTTAACTTAATATCATATGGATAGTAAACTCTTTTTACATCTCATATCACCACAACATATGCATTCTATTTTACGATGCAAATGGTCTTACTTATCTAAGAAATTTCAAATCAAAATGAAGCGCACAAAACAATCATACATCTATTTGGCTAGTACGTAAGAACTTCTACCAAAGACAGTGAAGATAATTTTTCATTAAATTTATCCTTCCGACTTTGCTTGTTAAAAAATACTTATGTTATCCAATACAAAATTAAATATTTAATATAACTGTTGTTTAAGTACATGATATTCCGTTAAAAGTATCAAATAAATCAATATACTCTTTATAATAAATCAATTGATCCCCGCCCAACTGGATTATAAAACAGTCATGTACTCTACGGATTCAAAGCGGATAAAGCGAACACAGATCACCGCACTCTGGACCAGCAGACGTTTTATTGTTTAACCCATTTTTGCACAGTGGACTCTCCCACCTTTCTCAATTGGATCAATTTATTTCCAAAATTAGAGATAATTAATACCAAAATCTTGATCCGCGAAACTAAATGACTGATGGACTGAGTGAGTGACTTTGCGATTGAGTGACTGACTGAGTGTGTGACTGACTGTAAGTGAGTGTTTTAGTGAGTGACTGACTGACTGAGTGATTGACTGACTAAATGAGTGATTAGTATGCATCTATTTAAAACGTATTATTTTCTATTAAGGCATTATTCCCGCGAATATATCTATTCATACGACCCACGAACACCATGTTAGTGTTCATGTGTCGTATGAATAAATATCGTTGCGGGAGATTAAATAATAAAAACGAGCATTTGGTATCTACACACATGTATTTTACCATACCTGGCTCTGAAATTTCGGCCATTGCCACAAGGAACACTGATGTTTAATTGATAAAGTTTATTTACGAAATAGTGTACGAAATTTTCGTTGATTTTGAGTAGTAATGTTACTTTAAAAGGTTGCTGCATTCTTATCGAAATGCACCATTTAACATCAATAATTCTTTAACGGTTCAATATATCGGAAATGTAGCACCGGAATCGGGTTCAGGTGGACAAAATCACATCGATTGGACTATCTGATTGTTTAATTTCACTGGAATTTAAGGTATACTGGATTTTGAGCTTCTGTTAAAAGTGTGCTGCATGCTTATCGAATTTTACCATTCAAACTCAATAATTTTTTTTCGGGTCAAGATATCGGAAAATTAACAACGGATTCGGACTCAGCGAGTCAAATTCATATAGATTTCACTATCTTATTGTTTGATTTCGATGGAGCGAACGAGAGAGCGAGCGAGCGTATTTCAATTGTGCACGTAAATTGGACTTCAGTTGGAAAAGGGTGCTTAATGCAAAACATGTTTTGATTATAACTTTTTTTTTTCTTTTGTTTTCAAATTTTTATACAACACTATAAACTGTTTATGTTTTATTAAAAATCAAAAAAAAAATTGTATTATATGATACATATGTATTTTTTTATTTTTTATTTTTTTTTAATGATAACTTTTGAACGGCTTTAGATATCTTAAACATTCCAACGAATTCGTGATCAGCGTGGTCATATGCATATAGATTTAAACATCTGTTTGTTTTATTTTAAAGTTTTTTTTTTCAAACAAGGTTATGTTTCAAATGTTACGGACATGACATTCCGCATATGTCGCTTCAATATCATGTTCTTAATTCTATCAAACAGTTCTGCATTATATAACACTATAGTAAAGAAACTAAATCACTCGCGTTATGCCAAAAATGAGTCTGGGATTGAACCCGGATCGCCTTGGTGAGAAGCGTGTATACCAACCACTGCGCTGAAAGGACATGCACATGCGCAGCCCTGTTTCCCCAGAGCGAGGCTCATTTTGTCTTTCAAATGAATTGTGCTGATGCAGTACTTACTGGTTAGCATTTCGTGACAGCTGAGATATAGATATAATAGGGTCGCATGAAAGGAAAACATGTTATATTTGTTAATGCAGCATCAGCATACTAAAACAATATCCCGGAAAAAGAAAAATAATGCATTTGAATATCAACCGTACTTTTGTTTTCACAACTGACGACAGAAATAATTCGATTTACGATGGGAATCTAAATTGAGTATTTAGTGCAGATGCGTTCATACGACACAAAGACACTATTTTGTTTTACGGATCATTTCGGCTTAGCGGACTTACCAGTCATGTATATATCGAATATAATATATATATATATTTTTATAAACAACTGGAAGCAAGATGAGTTGCAGATAATTGGTCAGTAACCATATTTTAAATTACTATTTTGACCTGTTAATTCTTTTCAGCTCAATCCATCAGTGAAAAATGCCCATACTATCACTTTAATGCATGAGCGGTTTGCACAGGATAATCTGGGACGACACTTTACGCACATGCATAAAGCCCGGTTTTTCCCATTATGCGACTCATATCTAATGCAGGTCTTTCGAGTTTTAAATAACTCGGAAAGCGAAATAGGTTTGCCGAATGGTTTCCATGGGTGAATCTTGGCCCGATGTTCTACAACGCGGTCGTTAGTTACGAATTTCTGACGACATTATCAGTGTGTTCTTTAAAACAGCAACCGTCATTGATTGCTGTTAAAATCGTTGATTATACACTGATTGATACACAGGACAAAATGCTCGGTACATTCTGGGAAAATGAGAAAACCCACGTCGGGTCCAGCGGCATAATAGTGACCAGCCAGGCAGCCTCAAACATTTTACTTAACGCAGTTATTACCGGTAGCCTAAACTCACAATTTTGATTATGGATAAAAATATTCAGTTTCGGTAAATTTCGATACGAATAATAAGACATGTGTCGTCATTTCATGTTGGCGTTTTGGCGCCCTTCTCTAAGCACGCTCCCACAGATCGGACGACAAATATCGCCATTGTCGTATCGCGCTCTTATTTGCCGTTGTTTCAAAAACGTCAAAACGACAAATAGTTTAAATGTGATATGGCGATTTTTTGTTTTATTTAGCATTTTCTCTTTTGCGCACGAAAACCCACAAGATCACCAGTATCACGAATCTAGGCCACTTTAGGTCCATCGTAACGAGATGTTTGAGTGCAACATTGTAGTTTTGGCAGAAGAGATTGACACATGAGTAGACTTCACAGTCTTATATGAGAAATGAAGAAAACATATTTTTGTGAAAGCGGAACCGGTAACAAAATATCACGATGGTTGCTGTTGCTGTTTAGCATGAGCAATTCAATTAAATGAAAAATGTACGTGAAATTATGACCAAGAATATTACTTCTATAGATTTCGCATTTCGTTATTATTTCCTTATTCCAACTATCGGAGCGAACCTTAATTAAAGTGTTGTTTTTTTTCTTTATGATCGTATATCGAGTCGATGACAGCGTAAGCAAATGCACAAGCAAACTAAGACATTAAACGTAAACAAATATCCAGTAAATTTACCTGAGTACTGCAGCAAGCACAATATCACTACCAACCCTGGAAGTCCGGTCATGGTAAGTTTCTCACAGGCAACAAATCGAATGTGTCTGAGGCATGGTGCTGCTGGTCAATTTATACAAATGTCAATCACTAGAAGTCACGTACGCGGTTTCCATGCCAAGACACAAAACAAAACTTATGTTGTGACTACTATTGTCTACCCTAATAACATTGGATGATAATTGGTTTGATGAAGGGACTTTGTTGAGTGACAGGGTTGTGGAGCTTCACTGAGCCAATCAAATGATCGTTAACAAAAGCTGTAGAAAAATTATGCTGACTTGCTGATTTAATTTAACAGCGTAGCCGACATTACTTCTGAAATACCCCTTTGTTTTAACAGCAATTAGAGCCAAGGTCCTATCCCGTGTAGAAACTACTGGATGATGTAAAGCTGACGGGGCGGCGCCTTTTTCCACGGATGAAATTTGAGTCCCTTAGATTACGGACTTCAAACAAACTTGAAAGGAAAATAGGAGTTATCTTGATTTAAGACATTGAAAATTTGAAACAATTCAAACGTTTTCGTTCTTAAGTTAAGCCTATTTTTTTCTGTTTCTGAGTACTGTATTAATGATTTGTTTCCGGTTGATACAATACAACTAATCACATTCACGATAGAATATGTTGATATCAGATTGAACGTTGATGCATTAAACAGTTGGTGTAACGTTATAAACAATTAATTCAAAACATATATGTTTGCTGTCCGACTTGTTTTCAGATTTCGTTTTCAAATTTTGAAATTGTCTTCAAATGCAGTATCACTTGTATAATGCTGTAACAGTTTCAAGTTAAAGATAAAATAAACAAAAACAGTTTGCCTTTCCGCAGTAGACCCATACGTCTTCAGGAGCAAAAAAGAATCTACTAAGTGCAAAACGGATGTTAGTTTTAAAACGTAAGTCATTTCTTTGTTTAAATTGTTTTCAAAAAGTATATTAAAATAAATAACGGTATGTTAATGATACGAAATAGAAACTTTATTTGAAATAACGTTTATATATAATTTTAATAATCCATACATATTTTATTTCTCGCATATTTAATTACTGTTTAACTAAACAAACACACACTTAATAAATGCATTTCAAAGTGAAATTAATAAAGTAGTTTTGGATTTTCTATAACAACAAAACATAATCGAAATTTGTGCCAATTTAGGTTACCTATCCATAAAATTACATTACATTTGCAAAGGTACACATGTACTGTAAACAAGTAAAATTCGTGAATTGCTATTTATCATTTTCCATAAAAATATCGATAGTTGAACATATCTTAGACAATAGTGCGTTTTTTATTTTAGTGGAAAGTATTGATTCCAATATTTTAATCGATTACCGTTTTTAGAAAAAACTTCATTTAACGAAAATTTGCATAAGTGCGTTAACCGTTACAGCGTATCGGACAAAAATACATTAGATTGCCATGTATATGTACTAAGGAAAAATAAATAAATGTATTCAATAAATCTTATTTAACAGAAACTTTTTCAACGGCTACATAATATTTC